>NW_005871566.1:346502-379689 GCF_000147115.1 Myotis lucifugus | reverse complement strand
TAGGGCTGATTGGGGGGTTGGGGCACCGCCCCCTGTCACACTCAAGGCAGGGTCGATGGGGAGGTTGCAGCGCCACCCCCTGTCACGCACAGAGCAGGGCAGATCAGGGGGTTGGGGCGCTGCCCCCTGTCACTCACAGAGCAGAGCCAATCAGGGGGTTGGGGCGCTGCCCCCTGTCACTCACAGAGCAGGGCCCATCAGGGGGGTTGGGGCTCCGTACCCTGTCACACACAGAGCAGGGTCGATCAGGGGGTTGGGGAGCTCCCCCCTGTCACGCACAGAGCAGGGCCCATCAGGGGGTTGAGGAGCTCCCCCCTGTCACTCACAGAGTAGGGCCGATAGGGGAGTTGGGGCACCGCCCCCTGTCACACACAGAGCAGGGCGGATCAGGGGGTTGGGGCGCTGCACCCTGTCACACTCAGGGCAGGGCCAATGGGGAGGTTATTGCTCTACCCTGTCCCACACAGAGCAAGGCCCGTGGAGGGGGGTTGGGGTGCCACCCTCTATCACCCACAGAGCAGGGCCGATCAGGGGGTTGGGGCGCCACCACTGTCACACTCAGGGCAGGGCCGATGGAGAGGTTATGGCTCTACCCTGTCACACACAGAGCCGCAGGGCAATCAGGGGATTGGGGAGCTCTCCCCTATCAGGCACAGAGCAGGGCTGATCAGGGGGTTGGGGCGCCTTTCCCTGTCAGGAACAGAGCAGGGCGGATAGGGAGGTTGTGGCCCCACCCCCTGTCACACACAGAGCCGCAGGGCGATCAGGGGGTTTGGGCGCTGCCCCCTGTCACGCTGATCCCGGTGCCGGGAGCGTCGCTGCTCCGCTGATCCCGGTGCTGGGAGGCATATTACCCTTTTACTATATAGAATAGAGGTCTGGTGCATGGGTAGGGGCCGGCTGGTTTGCCCTGAAGGGTGTCCTGGATCAGGGTGGGGGTCCCCACTGGGGTGCCTGGCCAGTCTGGGTGAAGGGCTGAGGGCTGTTTTCCGGCTGGCGAGTGACTGAAGCTCCCAACCGCTCCTTGTTTTCTTTTTTTTTTTTTTATTCTGGGCCAGCTTTAGCTCTGAGGCCTCACTGCTGAAAACATCGATACAATGTTGCGGTCTGGCTGGCTTTCAGTCCGGCTGGTTTCTGGGGTTTTGTTTAGCTTCTTATTTTCAACATAGTACATAGTTGCTTAGAGTTGCAGCTGAGAGGCCGGCAAGTTAGGTGGGGAATGTTGGAGTCCGCAGTCACTGAAGCAAGCAAGCCTCCCTGCTCGCTTCAGTGCATGGCTGCCAGCCGCCATCTTGGCTGACAGTTAATTTGCATAAGGATATGCTGATTAGCCAATGGGAAGGGTAGCGGTCGTACGCTAATTACCATGTTTCTCTTTTATTAGTGTAGATTCCACTCATGTAAGGTGACTTGAGCAGTCAAATCCACAGAGACAGAAAGTAGAATGGTGGTTGCCGGGGCTGGGGGAGGGGATGGGGAGTTAGTGTTTAATAAGAACAGAACTTCTGTTTGGGATGACAAACATTTCTTGAAATGAACACTGGTTATGACTGCACCCCACTGTGAAAATAGATAGACAGCAGTTATTCTATTTACCTTGATTTTATGAAATTAGATGAACTTATCCTGCAATTCTTATTCCATGAATTAGCAGTAATAAGAGTCTCATACCATCCATTAAACTAAAAATCTTAACAAAATTTCTGATTTAACATTCTTTATTGGTTTTAGAAAAATGAGTTCTGATAATTATGTACATAAGCCAGCAATGTCTGGTTCATTATGCAAGAGAGAGAATATACATCAGATGCTGAACTATTATCTTTCCTAATGTCATTTGTGAGTATTACTCAAAGTTTTTACCCATATATTACTTCTGCTCCCTCAAGATTAAAAAAAATCACTTCTACAAATGTTTGTCAAAATTGGGAGCACTTTAACAAATAGCTTTCAGATATAGACCTTCTAACGTGTCATCAAATATTCTCCTCTGAATATAATTTAGGCCTTTTCAGCCTTCATCAGGACGTTCTCTAATAAATTTCCATAAATTACAATAAATAATGTCCTTTTAAACTTCTGGGGGTTCGGCTAATGTGAGTAAGTGGAGCTCAGCTCTTTTTCTCACTGGGTCCCCGCTCGGAGCCAGCAAGCTCATTAGGACAGAAGCCAGCTTCACCAGCGCCGTTTCCATGGAGGCCGACCTGTGAGGGGAGTGGTCACCGTGGGTGGAAAGGAGAAGGAGAGGGATTTGAAAGCCCGGCTCAGTGCTGCTCTGGGTGCAGGTCGCCTCTATAAACCTCAGAGCAATTACAAAAGCATTTCCTCAGTAGGCACACAATCAACACTGCTGGACTGAATACCCAGGGTCCCCCACTGAAGGCAGAAGAGGGGCTGTAGGTGCAAGGACAATCACCTGATTTATGTCACACATCTAAAAAAATTAATTACGGTTAGATTTTCCACTGACGGTCATGACACAACATGTAATTGTAAAATAAATATTTAAGTTAAAATGGCTACATTTGAGGATATTAGTAATCACTGACCTGTGGTTTAGGATCTGCAAAAACCCACAGGTGATCCACAAATGGCTAATCTAGCAATGGTGCCTTTTCCATGAGAGGCCAGATGCTCAGGGGATGGAGAAGGGGCACTGCCAGCCAGTGTGGGACCCTCTGCAGGCTGTTACCACCCTCACTCTGCTTCCCTTTTCTCGTCCGTAACGTGGGTTTAACAATGATGTCCACCTGGTGTCAGGGTGGAAGGCGTGGCCCTGTGCTGGCTCCTGGCAAATGCTCAGCAAATGTTAGCCATTAGAAAAGAATCAGGGATCACCTGTGAGTCTCCCCAGAACCCCAGTACAGTGACCAGAAAGACATCCAACAAATCCCAATGGACAGTCTCAAATGGCCAAGGTCATCAAAGCCAAGGGAAGTGTGAGAAACGGTCCCAGCCACAGCCTTGGGAGGCACAAGGCGGCGATGCTGCGCAGGGTCGGAAGCCAGTGGGGTCCCAGTGAAGTGTGGACTTGAGTCAATACCCAGCATGGTATCAATACTGTTACCACCCTCACTCTGCTTCCCTTTTCTCGTCCGTAACGTGGGTTTAACAATGATGTCCACCTGGTGTCAGGGTGGAAGGCGTGGCCCTGTGCTGGCCCAGTGAAGTGTGGACTTGAGTCAATACCCAGCATGGTAACTGATGCAGGAGGTTACGAACTGGGGAAACTGGGTTTGGGGCATCTGAGAGCCCTATGTAGTAGCTTAGCAGTTTTTCATAAATCAAAACTATTCTAAAATAAAAACTTTATCAAAAAAAAGAAATTTATCAAAAAAAAATTACATCTCTCTTCCCAAAGGCATGCATCTGGCATAAAACAGCTACGGTTAAACCCACTCGTCAGAGAGCTGGGCGCCACTGCACGGGCCACACCCAGTGTTATTATTTCAGACACTTACGGGCCTAGAGGAGGGACAGATGCAAAATGCGCTCTTCGCGCTGGGGTTACAGGTCTGCAAAGTCATTAAGTGGAAGCACAGTGACGGAGAGGCCCAAGGAAGCAGCACCCCACAGGGAAGAATAGAGTCTGGAAGGCCAGAGCCTGCGTGTCTACAGACGACTTCAGAAAAGCCCTTAGCATGTCCAGAGCCCGTTAGGCCCCTGCGTCAGCCAAGATCCGGGCTCTGCAAGGCTCCTGGGCAAGGCAGGCCTGTCAGGGTGGCAGTCACCTGCCCAGAACAACTGTGAGCCTTGGTGGGAGGCTCTGGCCAATGGTGCCCACCCTCCTCTGTCACGGCCCTCAGGGAGCCAGTCTGCGCAGGGACACCCAACTGCCCAGCAGTGCTGTGGGTACCTGGGAGGCCAAGGTTGGATTAGTCTGAAGTTTCGGTATTGGACGACGGCAGATCTTGGAGGAACTTGACCTAATTCCGTCCAGTCTCTGGGGCACAAGTGTCAAAGCATCTGATTCTCACACCAGTGAGGTGAAGCTGGTCAGCTCTGTGCCTGTCTCCAGCAGTTTGCCACCTGCCATATAGACGGCAGCTGGCCCTCTGCTGTCTTCTGGAATCATTCTGTCCTTGAATGGATGTAACAAAGACTGAGAACGCACCATCCTCAGGGACATTCCAACTGGCCCGGCAGCAGAAGGATGTTGTCTCCAGCACGCTTCTCTACTACCTGGCTCCCATTCATCTTCCCTTTCTTACTCTAACCCATAGGTCCTCAAACTTTTTAAACAGGGTGCCAGTTCACTGTCCCTCAGACATTCCACACATATGCACTGCGGGCCCGGGACGAGTCGGCTGCTAAGCAGGACAGGCAGCGGCGGCAAAAACACTGGGCGGGCCGGATAAATGGTTTCGGCGGGCCGCATGTGGCCGGCGGGCCATAGTTTGAGGACGCCTGCTCTAACCAATGGACAGACGCCTCTGTTCACGGTCGAGCAAGAACTCTCTTCCTCTTCCTGGGCCCCTCGTTTTGTTTTTGGGTCCTGCCTCTTCCCCACTCTCAGAGCAAGCTGTTTGGATGGAGCCGACCCACACCCCAGTCCCAGGAAAGTCCCATGGCAATTAGTTCAGAGATGGGCACAGCCAACCCAGCTACGGAGTGTCATCCTCGAGGGTTGTCTAGGCTGGTGCTCTAATTCTGGTGAGGGGCTGAGCTGGTCGGATGGGGACTGGTGGCCATCTTGGCAAATATTTGGAGAGAGCCCTGAGCAAGAGGCATCTTAGAGATCAAACCGTTATTATGCATGAGAGACGCAAAAGCAAGGTGAGCGCTGGGTCTGCTGAGCCTATTGCCAATTAATTCCCCTCTCTCTGCCCAATCCTGTATGAGCTGCATTTTGTTCGTGTGTTTCGCCTAAAAAGTCCTGCCGCCTGTGCTCACTTCGATGGAATTGTCAAAGTTGAACCAAGGCAGGTCAACGAGCCGTGCTACACCACAGCACCGGTCCTGTCTGAAACCAAACAGACTCATTAACCCTCAGTCTTTCAAGTAAGTAAACGTGATGTGTTGGTGAAAGGTTTCCTTTGCACAAAGTCTCAGCTTCCCTGGTCTTAAGAGAACGGCAACTTGAAGAAGGCAGATCTGTCTCAGAATGTCTTCTGCCAGAGGCACGGCACCCAGTTTCCCTCCGGCGGGGCCCCCCTGGGGACTCACCATCTAGGAAGAGAACATCTCCAAAAACATATTCCTTAGAACAAAGGTATGTGGCCCAATAAGTTTGAAAAACACTGGGATTTGCAAAGTTAAGTTTCTTCTGTGTAGGCTTTCTAAGAGACCTTAATGTACTCATTCTGTTATGGAATATGGAATTTATGAAATTGGCGCGGAAGTAACAGTCAGACACTGCGAGGTTCGGGAAAGAGCCTTTAATTAAAGCAGCGCTGCTGGTTCAGGGGCCTCTAAGATCCAGATCCTGAACAGCCTGGACAATGAGATTTTCTCTATATATATCGAAGGAGTGATAGGCGTGTGTGTTAGTTTGTGGAGGTAGTGAGGTATGCAGAGTCTAGAAGCAGTGATGGCGAACCTATGACACGCGTGTCAGAGGTGACACGCGAACTCATTTTTTTGGTTGATTTTTCTTTGTTAAATGGCATTTAAATATATGAAATAAATATCAAAAATATAAGTCTTTGTTTTACTATGGTTGCAAATATCCAAAAAATTCTATATGTGACACGGCACCAGAGTTAAGTTAAGGTTTTTCAAAATGCTGACACACCGAGCTCAAAAGGTTCGCCATCACTGTTCTATAGGATGCCTTATTTTTTGCAACTCAGCACCCACCCGCCCCCCGAGACCAGCTGGAATTCCCGGTGGGGAGGGGAGTGTGGCAGACAGGCTGCCCCGCGCCGCCCCATACTCTATGGGGAACCTGACTTTGAGAACACCTTCCCTGCAAAATTTGGGCATTTCATGGTGATCAAACGCATCCAATTTTTGCTGACTTCAAAGCCTGTGTAAAAATTAAAAGCAGCTGTTCCCAATAAAGTAGCTGGTCTTTGGTGGCTATAAATATGCATAGTGACCTGTCTCTCCTCAGGCCCCACATTTCACCTCCACACAGCGGTGTCGGTGGATACGCGTCCCTAGCAGCTGCTCCGAGATGAGAAAGAGCCTCCTCTTAGGGCTCAGGGGAGTCACCTGGAATCTTCTCATTTGAAGCCCATTCCTTTTGAAATATCTCTGACTGCTTCATCTCCTTTTTGATAAACCTGCACCTTCTTAAACTTTCAGAGACATCCCAATTTTTAGGGCACACTCTCAGGCAATTTTTAAGGCAATTTCTGTGTGAAGGGACTTTGATCTGTAGAACACAACAAATAAGAACTCATTCATTTCTACCAAATTTCTCATGGATTTTACTTGGTTTGAAAACAAATGACGGCAAAGAAATTAAAAGTAATGGAGGGGAAATAGATGATTCTAGGTTTATTTTCACTTTAAAGACAGACAAATTTCATATGCCCAAAGTTTGGTAAAATGCTATTATTATTTCAACATGATTTATGGAAAATTGAGTTTTTCTAGGCAGAGATCTTTTATCAGATACTGTGTGTTCTGTGAGAACATGGGCCCCTCCCCAAGCTCCAACTCCCGCCCGCACCGTGTGGGAGCGTGGTGAAGGCATCTGTAAGTGGACTGTGGGACCTGGGGGGCCTGGCCAGCTCCTCGATCAAGGATCAACCTGAAAGAAACTGTTCTCGGATGTGAGCCCGGATTGTAAAAAGCTGGCGTTTGATGTCACACAGCTTTGGCGCAAGGGCACCCACGGGCATGGACGAGGTGTTACCCGTTTGCCTTGCTTTCTGTGCTGTATATAGTCCTGGACTGAGAAAGCCTGTGTGCGGGGACTTCACTGGCAGGCCCCCCGGTGTGCACATCAGTCTGAATGAACCTCCAGGTTATTTCTTTGGAAATGGCAAACAACACAGTGAGCCTGCTCGGACCCCGGCTCTCTGCACAACAGATATGTTGGTGGCAACATCGTGAACAGTTTCTATCCTCCCACAGCCACCATCCAAAGCATAAGCCTCTCTGTTTTACACAGCGTGGGGCCTATGGGCCCTGCACAACCCCTCCCTCCACTCCGCTTCACTTCGAAGAATGGGGGGTTCCCCCTCTCCCACTTTGTGCAGCCTCAGGTTGGCTATACGCAAGGTGCCCTAACACTGCTCAGTGGGGTGCAGGTTGAGGGACTAGCATCCAGACTGGGACAATCTCAGTGAGTTCTCTCTCTGTATCTGTCTCTGCCTATCTCTAGTTTTCTCTCAGCACCCCCACTCCTCCCCCAACACACACACCATATTTTGCCTATTAATCAGAATGACACAAGATGAAAAAGAGCTAGCCTGATTCACACCAGGAGTGCTAAGCTCAGGGGCCAGACAGACCCTTGCTCTGCCCTCCCCCCAGACTGGCTCTCCAGGCCCCCCACTGAGTATTTAAGCCCATGAAGTGCACCCCCACTAGACCTTCTTCCCAACCAGAGTCTGTGCCCTGGCCAACCCTGAGTGACTTCACACCATGCTGCCAGGTCGACTGGCCCCTTCCTACCTGGGGAGAGGCGGCTGGGAGTCCCTGGTGCACCTCAGGGCACCGCACCGTCCTCCGCTGCGAGAGCTGCTGGTGCCTGCCCTGCAGGGTGTCCAGCCCAGCCCCGGACTGCAGTGCTGATCAGCACAAGGGAACCCATACGGTTGCACAGGGAGCCCGGCTCCTAGGCAGTGTTCAATAAAGGGCAACGAAACACCCTGCAATTACAATGGCGACTGGAAAATGTGTCTCCGCACCACCCACAGACGTAAGGAGTCAAGTCCTATGCAGAATGCCACCCATTTGATTTTCACTGAGGAGTAACTCCTGAGGAGAACAGAAGACTCGCGGTGCCTAGGCCACCTGCTCTGCCCCCTGCAGACAGACCACCGGGGGCATCAGAAATCATCAGCACCCAGGCTGGGGGCCGGCCAGAAACAGGGAGAGGGGGTACCGGAGCGTTCCTGTCCGCAGGCTAAGAAGGCGCGTCAGCCTCAGGTGACAAGCTTTGCACTCAGGGCAGAAGTGGCTCCAGTGTAAGCTCTCTCTACCCCTGAGAGGCTCTGAATGAAACCTCCAGTGTGGGCCAGTGGGATTCCCATACTTCCCTGACAGAGCAGCCTCTGAGAGGCTCAAGTTCACCTTAGACACGTTAAAGGTTCCATCAGGCCCCAGCGAGCGGGTCTCCTATCTGCCATCTCAGCCGGCTCTGCCTCCCTCTTCCAGAGAATTTGGTGCTTTTCTATCTCTCAGAGGTTGACTTACATATGCAGCAGAAATTGATAGAAATAAAAGGAGAAACAGAAAATCTCCAATAACCCTGCTAGGTTTTAGCACACCTCTCTCAGGGAACAATGCAATAAGCAGACAAAATGCCAGAAGGATCCAAAAGCCTTTGCACTGTGGTTAACAGACTTCACCTAATCCAGAGGCCAGCTGCACCCAACTGCAGAATTTGCACACTCTTCAAATTTACATAAAATGTTTTACACATATGTGCCAAAATGAAAGTGTGTGGCATGCAGCTGAGTTGTGCTGAGAAGGAATTCATAGTCTTTTTTTTTAACATTAAAAAAAATTTTATTTTATTGTTTTCAAGGAGGAAGGGAGAGGGAGAGAGAAATAGAAACATCAATGTTGAGAGAGAATCATTGATGCATGCCCCTACTGGGAATCAAGCCCTCAACCTGGGCATGTGCCCTGACCTGGAATCGAACCATGACCTCCTGGTTCATAGGTCAATGCTCAACCACTGACCCACACAGGCCAGCCAGAAATTCATGGTCTTAAATGTCCATGTGAGAAAGACAAAGCTAAAACATCAATTGTCGAATCATCAATCTCAAGAAATTGTTATTGAAAAACCAGAACATTCCAAGTAGGAGAGGAAGATGAGGAAAAAGCAGCACATGATCAAATAGAAGACACATATCCAAGACAAGGAAATGAACCAAGCCAAGTTGACCATCTTGAGAAGGCTAATAAAATTGGTAAATTCCTACCAAGATGGATCTAGAAAAAAATGAAGAAACAAATGGCCAATAGCAATAACGCAAGATATGGTGTCTTTAGAGCAGTGATATTCTACCGTAATGTCACAGCACACTGGTGGCCACAAGAATTTTTAAAACATGTAATACCTGATATTTAGTCAGGGACACTGACCTCTTTTCCCCTTAGATTATCAAATAAGAAAATGACAACAGCCAACACAACATAGTGTGAATTAATCAAAATTATACCTATTCTTTTGTAAGATCAGCAGAAATATAATATATGTTTTGGTGTGCCACAGAATTTTAGAAATTAGCACCTCAGGGCACCGCACCGTCCTGAGGAGAAATTGTGTGTGCCATGAGATGGAAAAGGTGAAAATTGCTGCTTTACAGAATCTGCAGATACTACGAAATTAACAAGAGAATATTAAGAATAACTTTACCCTTTAAGTATGAAAATGTATATGAAATTGATAATTTTCTAGAAAGCCACCACTTTCCAATATTGACAGAATAAGAAATATAAATATGAGTAGCCTATCCTATATAATAAAAGCCTACTATGCTTAGTGTCCAGTCGTCCAGTCAGCTGTTCAACCAATCAAAGCGTAATATGTTGATATGCTAAGGCCTCTCAACTGCTCACTATGATGTGCACTGACCACCAGGGGGCAGACAGTCGATTGGTTGACCAGTCACTATGACATGCACTGACCACCAGGGGGCAGTCGATCAATCAAACAGTCACTATGATGTGCACTGACCACCAGGGGCAGACACTCCAACCAGTAGGTTGGCTTGCTGCTGGGGTCCAGCTGATTGGGACTCAGCGATACAGGCCAGACACACTCTGGAGCCCTCCTGTGGTCCCTCACCGGCTGGCTAACCTCTCGCATCCCTCCCCAGCCCAGATAGTGCACTGGTGGGGTCCCTCGGCCTGGCCTGTGCCCTCTCACAATCCCAGACCTCTTGGGGGAATGTCAAAGAGCCGGTTTCGGCCAGACAATGGAACGACCAGTTGCTATGATGCGCACTGACCACCAGGGTCAGATGCTCAATGCAGGAACTGCCCCCTGGTGGTCAGTGCGTTCCCACAGGGGGAGCACCGCTAAGCCAGAAGCCAGAAGCCAGGCTGATGGCTGACGAGCCTCTCCCACGTCCGCGGCAGCACTGAGGATGTCCAACTGCCATCAGTCAGATATCCCCCGAGGGCTCCCGGACTGTGAGGGGCACAGGCCGGGCTGAGGGACCACCCCCCCCCCCAAGTGCATGAATTTTGTGCACTGGGCCTCTAGTATCTTTTATAATACTTTAGGTGCAGAAAATTTTACTGGTAAGAATGTTCCAAGCTTTTCAAGAAGAAAGAGTGTCAATCATACACAAGCTCTCCAAGTGAAGAGAAGAAGAACACTTCCTAACGTATTTGTTTGGGGCCAGAATCACCTGGATGCCACAACCTGACCAGGGTGTTGTGAGAAAGGAAAATTCAGGCCAGTCCCACTCATAAACACAGATGCAGAATCCTTATCACAACATTAGCAAAACTTTTCAGTGATATGTAAAAAAGATAATATAAATAATGCATTGTGGCCAAGTTGAATGTATTCAAGAAATGCAAAATTGGTTTAACATTTGAAAAAATCAATTTGCAAAAATGCAATGAGTTCTAGTACCGACTACCTAGAGCTGGGCAGAACCTCACACGTTAAGGACACAGTCTCCAGGGAGACTGTCCTCACTCAAACAACACCACGTGTTCAAATGACCAGTGGGCTATAAATTGGGGGTTCCCACAACTGCCTTAAATTTGATAATCCACTAGAATTACTCATGGAACTCAGCAAAGTGCTGCATTGACAATTATAGTTTTACTCTAGCAAAAGGCTACAAATCAGAACCAGCTAAAAGGGGGTGCATGAAGTAGAGACGGGGAGAGGTCTAAGCACAAAGCTTCCAGTCATCTTCTCCCCCGCAGAGTCCTGAACAGCATCATGCCCTTCAAGCTATGATGGCAACAATACTCCAGAGTCTAACCAATCCGAAAGCTCATGCAAGCCTTCAGTCTAGAATCTAACTGGGATTTGATCACACACTGCCCACTTAGATATGGCATAAGTGAAGGAAAAACAAAAATTTATTTTTCTTATTCTTAATTGATCTAACAGATAATAGTCTATTTGAAATAATAATAGCAACAATGTCTTTGACTATGCATGCTGACATATATGTGATACACAACATCTATCCTATATAATAAAAGGCTGATATGCAAATTGACCGAACAGCAGAACAACCGGTCGCTATGATGTGCATTGACCACCAGGGG
Source organism: Myotis lucifugus (assembly GCF_000147115.1). Taxonomy (NCBI): domain Eukaryota; kingdom Metazoa; phylum Chordata; class Mammalia; order Chiroptera; family Vespertilionidae; genus Myotis; species Myotis lucifugus. Next base: position 368,319 of record NW_005871566.1, on the reverse strand, counting down.
GCAGATGCTAAATGCTCAATGCAGGAGCTTCCCCCTGGTGGTCAGTGTGCTCCCACAGGGGGAGCGCCACTAAGCCAGAAGCCCTGAGCTGGGCTCACAGGGAGGGGGCCTAAGCCATCAGTCGGACATCCTCCAAGGGCTCCTGGACTGCAAGAGGGCACAGGCCGGGCTGAGGGACCCCCCCGCCCCGAGTGCACGAATTTCGTGCACCAGGCCTCTAGTATACATATAAAACCCTAGACGACCGCTCAACCTGTCGACCATTTGACCAGTTGCTATGATGCGCACTGACCACCAGGGGGCAGACACTCAACGCAGAGCTGCTCCCTGGTGGTCAGTGTGCTCCCACAACAGGAGCGCTGCTCAGCTGAGCGACGGGTGCCAGACACCAGACTCACAGCTGGTAAGTGCAGCTGCAGTGGCACGAGCCTCTCCCGCCTCCGCAGCAGCACTACTGAGCAGGGGCGGCAGCAGGTGCAGGGGGGCCAGGATGAGTGGGAGTGGCACCCAGCCTGGGCTTGGGCTCCTCCCCGGCCGCCTGCCGCTTCACACACTACTACATCCCCCAAGAGGTTCCGGATTGCAAGAGGGCACAGGACAGGCTGAGGGACCCCACCAGTGCACAAATCCGTGCACTGGGCCTCTACTGTGTTATATGCTTATATATGCTTATATCTACGTGAAATAAATGATGGCAATGATACAAGAACAGGAAAGAGAATTAGGATTATTTTGTAATTATAGGACACTTGTACTATACCTGTAGCAATATAGTGTTATTTGAAAGTGGACTTGGATGACCTGTGAATGTATGTTGCAAACTCTAGGGAAATGATTAACAATAGATAAAAAGAAGTATAACTAATGGTGTAAGAAAAAATAAAAAATGGAGTCATACAAAATGCTCAGTTAAAACCACAAAAGGCAGAAAAATAGTGGGGGACAAAAGAAGAAACAAAGAACAAGGGTAATAAATAGAAAACAGTAACAAATATGATAGATACTAATCCAACTATATCAACAATAAATTTAAACACCAAGGTTAGGTCTAACTACACCAATATAAACACAGAGATTGTCAGAGTGGATCAGAAAACAAGACTCACCATTACGTTATTTGCAAGATACTCACGTTAGATATGAAGACACTGAGAGATTAAAATTAAAAGTGAATGGGTGGAGAAAAATATGCCATGTTAATACTAATAAAAAAAGCAAGAGTAGCTGTATTCATCTCAGACACAGCAGACTTCAAAGGAGGAAAGTTATCAGGGACGATTTGGTGGTGAAATACTGGACACCCTCCGCCAAGATTGGAAATAAGACATGATAGTCATTATTTAAAATTGTACTGGGCATCCTAACCAAGGCAACAAACAGTAAATAAATAAATAGACAGATACAATAATATCTGGAAAGGAAAAGGCAAAGCTCTCGTATTTAATACTGATGCACAGAAAATCCAAAAGAATACACCAACTCATATAATTATTCAGATAATTCAGGATCACTGCTACATTCATGTCAATATACGAAAGCAAGTGTAATTTATACACCAGTGATGAGTAACTGGAAGTTGAAATGGAATGAATTGGTTATATTTACAATGTCAGTAGAAATATCAAATATCTAGGGAATAAATCTAACCAAAAACATGACAAACATCTAGAGGGGAAATTACAAAAAATTATAGAAACTCTCTAAGAGCTTGATAAATGAAAGTATGTACCGTGTTCATATACAAATAACTTGTTATTGGAAAGATGTTAATTTTCCCAAATGGATGTAAAGATTCTATCTAATCACATCAAAATCCCAGCAGATATCTTTTCTGAAGCTGACAAAGTGGTTTAAAAAAAAAGTGTCTGAGGAGAAACAAGCAAGAGAAGAGCCAAGGCAGGCTTGGAACGATGCTGGAAACCGGAGGTCACATCTGCCAAACCAAGTAGATAAGACGGCATGGCCCTGGTGTGGGCATGGCCCGGGCTCCCCGGCTCGGCACTGCTGACACTGGGATGGATGACCCTTTATTATGGGGTTGGCCTGTGCGTGGTAGGATGTTCTGCAGCATGAAATACCAGTAGTACACATACACACACACACACACACACACACACACACGACAACAATAATGTCGCCCAGCTGAGAACTACTGGGCTAAAAAAAAAAAAAAGAGAGAATCCATAAAGCTATATGGAGATAAGAAAACAGACACTACATATCTGGTTATTTGGTTCATGACACAGACAAAACTCAGTTTCCAATGACCTATAGACCTAATTGTGAAAGGTGACAATTAAAACAAAGTTTCTAGATGACAATATAAAAGAATATCTTCACGTCTTGGGCCAACAGAGATTCTTTACACAGGACACATGAGGGGAAAACATGCTACACCAGACTTTTTTTGTGACCCTAGAGGTTACTTTCTTTCTTTTTTTTTTAATATATTTTTATTGATTTCAGAGAGGAAGGGAGAGGGGAGAGAGAGATAGAAACATCAATGATGAGAGCAAATCATTGATTGGCTGCTTCCTGCACGCCACCTACTGGGGATCAAACCCGAAACCCTGCATGTGCCCTTGACCCGAATCGGTCCCGGGACCCTTTAGTCTCCAGGCCAACGCTCTATCCACTGAGCCAAACCAGCCAGGGCTTCCCGGAGGTTACTTTCCACTGAAAAGGGTAAGTGGGTCTCAGGAGTGTTTTCTCCAAGGTGGCTACCAGTCCACAGGCGCTGTGTCAGGGCTGGTCCCAAGAAGCCAACTTCCTCAGTGATCAGCCCTGAAGCTTATCACATCTCCATCATCCATCCAGCGGATATTGATGGCACACCTGCCACGCACCAGGCACTGTCCGGGGCTCTGGGGATGGACAGGTGACTGAGGCAGGCCGGGCCCTCACTCTCAGGGAGCTGACAACCTAGCAAGCATGTACCTGAAACTACCGTTCATCCCTTCACCTGGGAGGCCTGTGGAGCACAGTAGGAAATGTTGATTCAAAAATGCCTGTGCAAGGATAATCCATCGAGATAAACCTTGTGAGAGAACTGGAACAGGAGCTGCGGGAGGACTGGGCCTCTGGTTTGTTTTTAAAGACGCAGTCCATGCGGAAGGATGCCGGCAGTGAGCTGCACAGACTGAGGAGCAGATGGGCGCCTCCCCATTTCACCTAAACCTGCACAAGTTTTGTGTCCCAACAGAGAGTCAGCACTGACTGAGTTTCCCGCCAGCCTGCCAGGATATTGCCTGAGTCCTATCTCATTCCGTTTAGAGAAAATAAAGAAATACGGCATTTCTGGTAGCCCTGCACTCATGTATAGAAATCTTCTCTACACCCCAGTGCAACGGCACCCGTAAGAGAGTAAGACACGCAGAGAGGGGCACTGCCACCCTTTAGCTGACACAGGAGACCCAGCGGGAGGGTAACTGGGAATACACGTGGGCACGGCGTATGTTCCACAAAGGATTAGTTGACTCACGAAAGTGCTGACCAAGGCTCTACCTATCATTCACTGAGCACAAAACACCCTCTCCTGTCGGTCAGCAAAGAGCTCAGCGGAGCTCAGCCAACCCTCGCTGAGCACTCCCAAGGGCTCCGTTCCTATTGAAGCACCTCGGCTACCTGCACAGAGTCTCCTCCAGGTCCGCCGGCACTGAGAGCCCAACCGCTCCCTGCGTTCCCTCCGAACACCTGCCAAACCGCTGGCGGAGCGACCCCTCCAAACGCTCAAACACAGCCTGGAGGGCATGCACTAAGTGCAGAGAAGCGGCCCATTTTGTTCCAGACATGGCTCCCATCGCATCTGAGGGACCTCTGAGGGCAGCTCCACTCAGAACAGCGGCCATCCCAGGGCCCGTGCCATGGTGCCAGGATGCGTTTTTATGTCAGGCTGATAACCAGAAGATTTCCTTGTCCCCTCCTCCTTAATGAATATAAAAGTGTGTGTGTGTGAGATCAGCACGTGAATTGGCAGACTGAGTAAAGAGCATGACCCTCACCAATGCAGGTGGGCATCCCCCACCCACCGAGAGGCCGAATAGAATGAAAAGGCAGAAGACAGGAGAGTCCCCTGTCTGCCCGAGCTGGGCTGTCCGTCGTCCCCTGGCCATGGACACTGGCGCTCCTGGTTCTCAGGCCCTCGGACTATGGCTGAACCGCACCAAGGCCTTCCTGGTTCCCCGGCTCCCAGATGGCAGATGGTGGGACATTTGGCCTTCATAATCGCAGGAGCCAATTCCCATAATAAATCTTATACTAGTACGTCTACACACATTTATACATGTAACTATATACCTATACATGTATCTCCTCTTGTTTCATTTTCTCTGGGGTAACAGATAGCCCTGGAATGGTCCTGCCTAGTACACTGGACTATTAATTAGGAAGATCTACATAAATCTCTGCCCTACTTCCCTTTTAGTTGAAAAGTCAAAATGCATATTCATTAAAATTAGGTTCTTAGAGTGTCCCCCGCTGTGATGTTGTCAGGGGGCTTTATCTACACTTCCTGATGGCTGACTAAAACCATGGGCTTCGCACATCTCTCACACGGAAGGCCTACTGCTCATGCAATTCAAACCGCCATCCACGGTCTGTGGTCTGTAATTTCAGTGACAACTGAACCCTTCGCCCATATGTGCACAACTAATCAAAGGCTGCAGCACGGGCTAAGGACAGGAAGATGAACCTCCAAAGTGGCATTTTGGAAGCAGCGACTTCAGACTGAATATAGAGGATCTTGTTATCTGAGCCCACATGAACCCAATCCCCAGTCACAGGCTGCACAGAGAAGAGAGGGGCATCATAACATAAAAATATTCGCCTCCAAGGGACTGTCAGCACATTAGCACCTTTCAAACATCAGCTCCCACTCACCTACAGCTCCTGCCCTTGTCTTGCTCAGTCAGCTCCTTCCATCTGCAGGTAGCCCCAAAAAGGACAAGACAAATTGGTTTCAAAGGAAATGTGAAAACCTTGCAAATGATGCAGGATTTTATGAAGTAGAAAACCATGATTTTTGGAAAGCACAATCTCATGTGGAAGCATTTAAGTATGAAGATATGGCAGAGCCAAGAACTAAAGAGAAAATTTACAAGAATGATGACAACACAGACGTTTTAAAAGAAAAATTGTTTGAATTAAGAAATGTTCTTGGCAGAGTGGCTATAGCAACTTTATTTATAACAGGCAATTAAAACAACCCAAATGTCTGTCAAAGGTAGAATGGGTAAACAAATCGTGGTACATTCATAGCATAAAATAGTACACAGTGTAACGAAGAGTGAACTGCCAAGAACAGCAGCCTGTATGCACAGTGCAGACGTTATGCCGAGTGAAAAGCCAGACACAAAGGAGCCCATTCTGGTGGTTCCACTCACATGAGGGGCAGGGGCAGGGCACACTGCTCTGGGTAAGGGACGTCCTCCTGGTGGAGGAGGGAGTGACTGAGGAGCACAGGGAAGACGCCGGGACGGTGGAAATGTTCGACGTCTAAGTCCGGGTGGTGCCGACATGGTTATATCCAGATGTACAAGTTCACGGAGCTGAATGTTAAGGCAGATGCGCTTTACTGTAAGTCACCCTTCAATAAAAAACTTAAAGAGTATTCGTGCACAAGCAATGAAGCCCTTGAGTAACTCTTCAAGAATTTCCTCTCGCTGATGGTTCTATGAAAGCACTAAAGTGAAAGACAGACTGCTGTGCTGTGATCCAAACTTGCTAGGAAAATTAGACAAAAAGTAGTGCTTGCCAGTCACAAAAGGACAAAAATACTACATGATTCACTTACAGGAGGAACTATATTAGACAAATTCCTAGAGACAGGAAGGAGAATGGAGGGTGGCAGGGGCTGGAGGGAGGGAATGGGGAGTTAGTGTCTAATGGGGACAGTTTCAGTTCAGGAAGGTGAAAAAGTCCTGGACATGATGGTGGCGATGGCTGCACAGCAGTGTGAATGCACCTAATGCCACTGAAATGGTTACAGTGGTAAATCTTATGTTATGTATATTTTACCACAATAAAAAATTGGAAAAAATCAAGACAGTTTTTCTCTATTTGAAAACTAGCTCATAGTTGTGATTATTATCTAAATAATAAATATAAGGTAAAATTATCTCATTTTCATTTCATTAAAGACAAAGTTAAAATCGTGGTTTTTCTTTTTAATCACTTAATAACAAAAGTCCTGCATCTATTGTAAATGATGTCACTTATGAGGACTTTCACCAGGAGCTAAGTATCCCAGATCACAGCCTACAGGGACGAGGGCCAGATTTTGAGGGTTCTGCCAGGGTTTAGTTCAAATTCTTTTTTCTTAAGATGCATTTTAACTACCCCGCCCCCAATCCTGTGTAACAAATAGCAACATGCATGCCTGTGATATACACCTAACGACAGCCCAGGAGACTGCCTGTGCAGACCTCGGAACATGTAATCTTCTTGAACATGTTTCACTGGTTACAATGGTTGTAGTTCAGCATCACAGCTTTTAAAAAGTCAATGATGTCAACTTCTATCTACATGAAATCACGCAAGCGAGCATGCTGGACAGCTCACGCACACATTGTGTGCAGGGGGGTACCCATATATCTCCAGCAATGGGGCTCAGAACCTCAATACTACAAGAGTCCAGGGAGTGGCAATCAGCACCAGCCCTGATTCCCAGCTCATTGTTTCCATCTCACAGTTAAATCCTCAAAACCACCTCCCCCCGCTGCGTGGCTCAGTGGTTGAGTGTGGACCTATGAACCAGGAGGTCATGGTTCCATTCCCCATCAGGGCACGTGCTCTGGTTTCAGGCTCAATCTCCAGTAGGGGCGGCAGAAAGCGGATCAGTGACTCTCTCACCATTGATGTTTCTCTCTCTCCCTTCCTCCCTGAAATCAGTAACGATACATGTTTTTAAAAACACCACCTCACAAGGGAGATGGAGTTATCACCCATTTTACAGAGACTGAACACACAGCTAGTGGACGGGAGAAGGAAATGGAAACAGAGGCGCCGCGGCTGGTCTAAACACGCACTCTGCCCTCCGTGAGGCGTCATGAGGACGGTGAACCACGGGGAGAACCTAGCACTGCGATCTGAGGGCGTTTCCTGAAGGGAGTGCGAGCTGCCCCCAGCTGCTGTCGGAGGGCTGGCTGCACAGGGGGCACCTGCCGGCTGCACGGGGGTGGGGGAAGGGAGCGGGGTGGTGCCACCTTCCCGGCTGCACAGCCCCCCACCCGGCTTCTTGCTCTGCTGTCACCATCTTGACACTCCTAACACTTCTGACTTCGCACTAAGCGCCACTAATGGTTGGTGATTCGCCTTTGAAACCGGTTCCGAGGCTGCATGTCAATCTCTGGTTAGTTTAACCGGGGACACAGCCAGGCGAGGCTGGAACGCGTTCATGATTCACACCTCATACCTGTGCGAATCAGAAGTCTCCCTGGTCCAGCACCAGAAGCTATGCTGAGGGGACGCACACGTGCCCTCCGTGACTTCCGGGCCTTGGGCTGCCTGGTGCACCGCTCTCCCCCTTCCCCCCATGCTGGGCTGTGCGTCCTGGTGGAGCGGTCCGCAGCCCTCGCTCCCCTGGAACGCAGGTTCCACCCGCTGCCCCCACTGTGGAGCGGTCCCAGGCCCGGCGGGAGAGCAGGTGCTGTGGAGACCAGGTGGGTGCCGGGCCGAACCCGGCCAGGGCTCTCTGCAGAGTTGATGATAAAACTACTCTGTAGCCGCCAAGACAAGCGGCGGAAGTCCCTCCCTTGTGAGACCTGAGCCTGTCAGTCTGCAGCAGCCTCCCCACTTCCCCCAGGAACTCCGGGGGCAGCGGAACCAAGAAGCTCCACCCCCAGCACCTGAAGAGCGCTGTGGCAGCCAATCAGCTCAGCCCATTCCTGGACACGTGGTCCAGCAGCCCTCAGGGACGCCTTGGGTTGGCCTCGCCTGCAGCCATGAGGGTGTGTGGACCTCTAGCCATGTTGCTGCCAGGACCTAGAGCGGGTCCTGGACGCAGCCAGGGGAGCAGGACGCTGGGGACTCCGGGCTGTTGTCGAGCCCGAGGCCGACTTGCCCGCCCGCCAGCCGCTCACCTGCAGCCTCCTTGTCCAAACCGAGTGGTGCTGCAGGGAAACGCCTGCCCTTCTGGATTTTGGCTTTTTTTTTTAAAGGGTAAAATATCTCATTTGTTTTTACATTGATTACATTTGAAGTGATAATATTTTGGACATATTGGGTTAATAAAATACATTATTAACATTAATTTCACCTGTTTGTATGGGGCATCTAGAAAAATTTAAATTACACATATGGCTCCATATATGTTTGTTGTAAAGCACCACTCTAAATAAACAATGAGCAATGGAACTATGTGACTGCATGAAGTTTTCATCCAACAGGGACAATCTCTCTCTCTTTTTTTTGTTTTGTTAATCCTCACCCAAGGATATTTTTCCATTGACTTTTAGAGAGAGTGAAAGAGAGAGGGAAAGTCAGAGAGAAACATTGATGTGAGAGAAACACACCGGATCGGTTGCCTCCTGCACAAGCCCCGACCAGGGCTTGGGCCGGGGAGGAGCCTGCAATCAAGGTACGTTCCCCTGATGGGAATTGAACCCAGGACCCTTTGGTCCACAGGCCTACACTCTATCCACTGAGCCAAACCAGCTAATGGGGCAATCTTGGCACTCTGAATAATTAAACTGGAAAAAGAGGTGTAAGCGGGACATATGCTTACCTTGATAACCAATCAATCAATTTGATGATTGGAATTGTAACAGAAAGATCACTTTGGTAACTTTCAGCTGCTTTTTTAAGGGGTGCGGGTGGGGGGAGTGCCTTTCTGCCGACTAGATCTGGATGAATTAGGTGTGTGATCTCAGGGGACTTTGCAGAGAATGCAGATGCTCCCAGCATTTGGAGTCCCAAGACAAACCTGAGGACGGGGCAGGAAATACGGAGTAGATCAGAGGAATCCCTGATGAAGGCTAGGGGGTCATCAAAAGGCATTTCAAGGGCAGTGTTATCTGCTATTCCGTTAGAAGTTGTTGTTTAATTTTTAATCTTATTCCAATGCAAAAAAATTTTTCACCATTCTCACCACTCTCAACTCTAGGTTAGTTTGTTTTTTAAAAGGTTGCTATATTCACATTATGTGTGAATAGGATCAATTTATAGAACCGGTAAAGAAGTTAATTTTTTCCATCTGGCTCAACATGGAGCTGAACAGCCCCCACTCAAGAAAGCCCCCAGCAGGATGCGAAGGCACAGGAGGAGGAGCCCCCACTGCTGACCCACCTGCTGGCCTCTCCCCACACGCCAGAGCACAGGGGGATGTTTCTTTCTCAGAGTGTGTGATGGGAGCTGGCCCTGACCTTACCTACATTTCAGCAGACCAGCAGGTCCCAGGCAGACTCAGGAATATAATAGCAAATGTGCAGTAATAATTGCAAAATAATACCCTGAGACTTATTTGGTAATTTCCAACTGCAATAGCTCTTCCTTCAGAAATGCTTAAGACCAGCGTTTATTTTGCTCTGGAGAGCACACTCCATATTAGGGCAAAGGGAAAAGGAAAACAATAATACCCCAAAGGGTGCAGAAAATGAAAAGCCGAGAGCTTCCTCCAGCATAGAGAATGCGATCTCTCTCTGCTGGTTGGAGAACAATTAGGCTATACTGAGCACTCCATAAACAGCCGCTGTGGACTGACGTGTTTTATCCCCCTCATTACAACATCAGTGTGTGCTGCTGAAAATGGCCGATTCTATAGCCAAGAATCCTTCCCCGGGGAAGCATCTGGGCCTCATAGCTGCAGAAAATGCTTTAGAAACAGCATTGTGTTTACTTCTGGATTCCTCAGGCCTCTGTCCACAATGTGACCTGAGCTGATTCTCACAGATCCATAGAAAGAACGCTTTTACTTAATCTCCTCCAAATTCATACTGCTTTGCTCAAAAGCTCTGTCCCCAAGGAGTAAAATATGCCATCTCCCCTCCTATCGATGCACCTAGCCATCCACTGTTTAATGTTAACTAGCCATCAACCTCAGTAACAACATCTGGGGGCCCATGTTTCATTTCAGGAGGTGCTGTGCAGTCTACACGCAGGTTTTCATTTTATCTTCATAATAATGCTGTCAGGCAGGTATTTTTTATTATCTTCATTTTACACATGAGGAATGGAGGCACAGAGAAGTTAGGTAGCTACCTTTGCAAAATGGAAGAGCAGGTAGGAAAAAACCCAGGTCTCTTGGCTCCTCACGCCCGCTCATAACCCATACTAGGCCACTCCCCAACACAAGTCCCTTATGTTAGTCACCTATAAATCCATTTGGAATAGTCATTTGTTCCTTCATTGACTTCACGTTGACTAGGTGCTTCCAGCTTCTGGTGACACAAATGTAAATAAAATCAGCCCCCTTATTTCAAGGAATTTACCATCAGGCTGGGAATTGTTTTGACTTGCAAAGGATCAAACCTTCATTTATTTGTTTTTCTGAATGTGAAAAACTTTTTGTACTGAGTCTACCCATATTAGGTTTTTTGTGTGTTTTATTTATTTGTTTTCTCTGAGCTTGGAGGCAGAGAAATCTGCAATCACAGACTGTATTTTTCATTGTTTCATTTTCTCTCTGTTACATTTTGGATTTGGGACCCACGTTTTTGAAAAGTCTTCCATTTGCAGCTGTCACTGCAAATATGCCAATCCCAAGCCAACAGGAATGTGGGAACCGTTATTTGACATCAGTGTGTTTTACTGATTTATAACTTTACTAGAGGCTCATTGCACAAATTTGTGCACGGGTGGGGTCTGGTTGGTCTGCCCCAATGGGGGCCCATCAGGCTGGGCTGGCGGGGGAGGGGCCATGGGCAGTTGGCGGCAGGCCCTGGCCCCACCCCCGGCCGGGGTGTTGGGGGCCGATTGGAGCCTGGATGAGGCTGGTTGGCTGCTGCAGTGCACATCATAGCCACCGGTTGTTCTGGTTGTTCTGCTTTTCCGGTCGTTGGGCTTTTATATATATAGATTATAGTCCCAGTGCATGAAGTTTGTGCATGGTGGGGGTGGGGGGTCCCTCAGCCTGGTCTGCACCCTCTGCAGTCTGGGACCCCTGCCTGCCTGATCGCCCCTAACCGCCGCTGCCTGCCAGCCTGATCCTCTTAACTGCTCTCCCCTGCTGGCCTGATCGCCCTAACTCAGTAGTCGGCAAACCTCGGCTCGCGAGACACATGCGGCTCTTTGGCCCCTTGAGTGTGGCTCTTCCACAAAATACCATGTGCAGGCAATTGAAATTTTGTGGCCCATGCGCAGAAGTCAGTTTCCGGCCTGGGCGAGTCTATTTTGAAGAAGTGGCATTAGAAGAAGTGGGGGGTGTCGGTCGGTCAGGTGACACGGGAGCCGTGGCGCAGGCAGGCCTCGGGATACGCAGCACGGGGGAGGTACATTGTTTTGAGGTACATTCGCTGAGGTCGACCCCTTCCAACTATTCTATCCACACTCGTCTAGTAGGGCACATCCAGTTCTCCAAAGGCCCCACCACTCCCTATAGTGGCCCCATCACGGAGACTGTGTGTGTCAGTTGTCACCAAGCATCTCACCTACACTGTTGTTTTCTTATGAGAATATTTCTGTACTTGTGTATTTAATAACAGACAGAAGATAGAACTCAAGTTTGCTGATTATCTTTATATCTAGTCTGCCTTGCTCATTAACTTTGCCTGATCTCTATAAACACAGCTCTGACCCAGGGGAAAGACAAATTGCATTCCAAGGCAGACCAAAAGGAACAGATGCAACTCAAGTCCACTCACAGAACATCAGAGCAGGTGACTGATAGCCCCAGGGATCCCACACACATCAGTTACCCATTTCTGTGTAACAAACCTCCCTCACACCACACTTTGTGGTTTAAAACAGCCATACATTGGCTCTTTATTTGTGGGTCAACAATCTGGGTTGGACTCAGCCCGGTTGTTTTTGTGCTGGTCTTGCCCAGGCTCATGCTGTGGTCAGCTGGTGGTCAGGCCCTGACTCACATGCCTGCAGGTTGACAGCGATAATTTAAGTTTGGGAAAGTAGTTGGCTCGTGTCTTTTATCCTCCAGCAGGGTTGTTCATGTGTGGCAGTTGTAGGGCTCCTGTGTTAGTCTGCTCAGGTTCATAACAGGACACCATAAACTGAGTGGCTTAAAAAACAGAAATTTGCAAGCTGGTGTGGCTCAGTTGGTTTGGTCACGGTCCATGCACCAAGAGGTCACCAGTTTGATTCCCAGTCCAGACACATGCCCGGATTGCGGGCTCCATCCCTAGTAGGGGACAAGTAGGAGGTAGCTGATTGATGTTTCTATCTCTCTCTCTTTCTCTAAAAAACATAATAATTATAAAAACATATTAAAAAACAGAAATTTATTTTCTTGGGGTTCTGAAGGCAAAGACCAAGACCCAAGTGGTGACAAGTTTGGTTTTGGTGAGACCTCGCTTCCTGGCTTGCAGACAGCTGCCTGCCTGCTGTGTCCTCAGATGCTTCTCCGGTGGACACCAGTCTTATTGGATCAGGGGCCCACTCCTAGGACCTCATTTAACCATAGTTACCTGCTTACAGTCCCCATCATTAACTACAGTCACAGTGGGGGTTAGGACTTCAGCCTATGGATTGTGGGAGACCAAAGTTCAGTCCATAACGGGTCCCAGAAGGCGAGCTCCTTGTGTAACATTTACTATTTCCTCATTGGCTCCCGTGGCCAAGCTCTGAACCAGTGAGGGTGGGGACTACACAGGGGCATGGATACAGGGAGGCAGAACAAACGTGGGACGGTGATGGCAACAACCCACCCGACCCCAGACCAGTTCTTTCGAGCTGCTGTATACTTTAACCTGATGTGCTTTACATGAATGCAGTGGCAGCTACTGTGCCTCACTCATCCACATCCTCTTCTGGTCTGCTGATCGTTCTGAGCCCATCTTGGACACCCCTTCCCTCTCCACTAGCTGGTTGGGGGGTGGGCATGGGCCCAGTGCTGGGCTGGGGAAATGGAAGTGTGTGCTGGGGTGCTTATGAGACAGGTTTCCAGCCAAAGGACAAGACAGTGCTGTGTCTGGGTGTGACTCTCGAGCAGGCAGCCTTCCTGTGCACGGGAGGATGAAGCCGACACTCGGAGGGAGGGAGCCCGGAGAAATGCAGATGAAGGCTCAGAGCCTGACATCCACGCCCGACGCCACTCTGCCTCTGGATTTGGTTGGGCAGCGTCCTAAATGTCCGTACTGTTGGATCAGTCTGAGTCCGTGTTCTGTCACTTACAGCGTAATGCATGACAACCAGCTCGGAAACTGACTGCATTGGTCAGCCCATGAGGAGCCGTGAGAACAGACTTCCTGGGGAGCCAGGCGCCCATTCTCGCCCAGGCTCCCATCTCAGCTTCCTCCTCTGAAAAGGTAGGAAATGTCTGTTCTGTGAGCCCCGAACATGAATTTATGATCAGATGCGATAATGCCTGGGAAAACATTTCAAATTGTATAAATTGTCAAGCCGATGTAAAGAAAAGAGAAAACAGTGTCTTTAGGTATGAAAGGATTGACAGCTAATAGCTAGAATTATGTCACGTCAACAATCCATCCATATAGTCAAATCAGTTAGAGGAGTTGTCAGACGTGTTTACTGCTAGACACCAGAATAACCACATACTGTACAACAGCCCTCTGCCTGTAATTAACTTTTTGATTAAATAAAGATAGTCTTTGTATTGGGTGTGAGCTGAGAGAGGTTAGAGGGCAGGCAGTGGGTGGAATGAGGTCTGTATCACTTCTGATCATTTCAACTTCAAGGAGACAACACTGAACTGGCTCAGAAAGTAAAGAACCTGCCCTGGCCAGTTTGACTCAGTGGATAGAGCATCAGCCTGTGGACTGAAAGATCATGGGTTCGATTCCGGTCAAGGGCATGTACCTAGGTTGCAGGCTCTATCCCTGGGTTGGTTGGAGCACATGCAGGGGCAACCAGTCAATGTGTATCTTTCACATCAATGTTTCTCTCTCTCTGACTTTCCCCCTCCCACTCTCTCTAGAAACCAATGGAAAAATATCCTCGGGTGAAGATTAACAAAAAAAATAAGAATCTATTGGACCCCTGGCCATGTGGAAGCGTCATCCCATACACGAGAAGGTTGCATGTTCGATCCCTGGTCGCGGCACATACAGGAGGGAACTGATGGATTTCTGTCTGTCTGTCTGTCTCTCCCTTCTTCTCTCTAAAAAAAAATCAATAAAAACATATTCTCAGGTGAGGATTAAAATAAAGAATCTATTGGCTCAGCTATGAAGGGTCCGGCGGAGGGCCTGTACTTGAAGACTTCAGGTGATGTGATTCAGAGGTTCAGTTCTATAGTCAAGAGCCCAGCTGCCCTCCCTGTGCCCTCGGCCTCTCATGGGACCAGCTGAACAGTCACAGATACTCAACCAGCCATTGCTATATGAGATAAGTGCAATACCCAACAGTCATTGCACTTTGCTGTGGAAAAACCAGGAATTCATTTGATGCAAATATTTAAAATATATACTAATTCTTAAAACCTCGATTCACGTTTCCTTCATTTTGAATATATTGGGAGCCTCAAGACCTGGAGGAGCCCCAGACTTCCTTGATCACAGAGAGGTATGTTTATGCTGAGACCACGGCCCGGAAAGCCTCTTCCTGCACTGCAGCGTGTCTCTGTATTGCAGACACGTATCTGGAAATCCACACTTGCTGAGGGCTGGACTGAAAGGCCCACCTTCCCCAGACACAGAGAAAATGTACCGGAGCCGACAGCCGCAGGGACCAGTTCTAAACATCTCCCACTGAGATGAAGGGGAATAAGCCGGGAAGCCTTGTCTACAGGAGCTTGCTGCCCCACCCCCGCAGTGGTGAGGATGCTCATTAGAGCCGGGCAAGGAATGTCAGATTGGTCCAGGTTTCCTGGCCCGTGGATGAGTGATTTCCCTGCACTAGCCCTCATCGCAAGGGAATGTCATTAGACCCATGTAAATATGTTCGTGCTGCTTTCTCTGTTGAAGGTTGGCAGTGAGCGTGGTGTGTCGGAACCAGAGACCACTAAGTGCTAACAAGCATAAGCCATATCCCCAGGGTTTTGAACAACCCTGTCCTGGTCTTTCTCAACCCTGATAAATATGTATTCGTGTGCATAAGCCTGCCAGATTCCATGTGGAAATCATATCAGACATGCGGAAACCTCAGCAACCTCGAGTCTCCATCAAGCAGAAAGAAGCAGTCATTAAAGACGGTCTGCTGGCACCTTACTTCGCAGAGAATAAACTCACCCACCTCAGAGGTCTGCACCTGGACTCCTTAGGTCAAAGGAGATTTGGCACAAAAACCTTGAAGTCCAAGATTATTTTTATTCTATCCGTCTGCCAGAGGATTCAGGAAAAAACTCTTTATTGAAACATAAAGTTCCTGACATTTCACTTCTTCAGCCCTCTCCCTTGTTTTGTTTGAATTATTCTGAGCCGCTGTTACAAGCAGGACACAGTGTATTTGACACGGGAGCCACATATGTGTATTTGTGTCCCCAGTTATTTTGGTGTTCTGAGTCCAGTCTCCAGGGTGTGTTCCCCACCCCACCAAGCAATCCCCCAGGACACCAGGTGTCCGGCAGTTCAACTCTGTGCGGACACTGTCTGTCTGCCCTGAGACAGCCTCAGATCCCACAGGTTAAGCGCTCAGTCCTGTAGGCTGCTTCCCCCTCCCCCACTTCAGACACCTGCTGTGAGCCCCAGTTGATGGGCTTATCAGAGGTTCCCACAGCCCCTCCTCCGATTCCATCAATTGGCCAGAGAAGCTCCCAGAATGCAGAGAAATGTGTTGCTCACTGGAGTGCCAGTTTACTGTAAAAAGATAAAACTCAGGAACAGGTGGGACAGGTGCGCAGGGCAAGGTGTGCGGGAGGGGTTTGATGCCTCCATGCCTTCTCCTAGTGCCACACGCACCCCATCTCCACATGTTCACCAGCCGGGAAACTCAGAAACCCTGTCCTTTGGGGACTTTATGGAGATTTCTTTATGTAGACATGATCGATTAGCTCATTGGCCATCGGTGATTTGGTGATTGATTCAACTTCCATGCCCCTTTCCCCTCCTGGGAGTTGTTGGCTAAAGCCTTCTAATCACATGGTTGGCTCTCCTGACAAGGAGCACACATACTTAGATGGTTCCAGAAGTCACCTCATTAACATCAAAGACACCTGTATGGCTCTCAATGCTTAGGAAATTCCAAGGGTTTTAGGAGCTCTGTGGCAGAAAAGGGGACAAAGGCCAAATATATATTTCATATTATAGATCACAGTACCGCACCAATGCACGTTCATATATTTTTATTTGTACCGCTGATGCAGAGCAAATCATGTGGCTTAGTATTCAATACACGAGGACCAAGTCTTACCAGACTCAAAACTCCCCACCCTCCTGTACACAGGCTTGCCTGTTTGAACGTCCCACCTCCAAAGCCACTTAGATGCCACTTTTCCCAGGTGCTGGCCACTGTTTGTGGCTGTGTCACACCCATTGTCTGAGCAGAAAGTTCCAGGTCAGCATTTTTCATGTTCTCTGATGAAGTTGTATCGTTGTACAACCTTTGACAATGATAAAGCAGGGGATTTACTCCATTTCTAAAATCCCCAAGAACAGAAGATTTCCTGTTCTTAGGACTTAAAAAATAATGATCTGCTGACAATCATTGCCATTGCATCCCCAGGGGAAGGGACAGATCAGGACTAGGCATTGTCTCCAACTCCTCCTCCCACACCCCTAGATGCAGAGCAGCAAAGTTTCCCTCAGCTTCCCAAGCTGCCACTCCCATTCCTTTAACCTGGAAATACCAGGCCAGTCCACGCAGGGGGAGATCTTATCTCTAAAATTGTTTGAGACTCTGCATGGGCGTCTGATGCGTGTGTGCCTGCCAGGCATCTGTTTCCCTTTCAAGGAGCAGAGTCTGAGTTCCCATCAAAGCCCCACCCTCTGCCATTACAGTGGCCCCAGAGGTGAACGTGGGACCCCACCTTGGCCCACAGACAGTATGCCCCAGCCACTGATGTGTTTAGGAATGCAGACATGATGGTAGCAAGGCCAATCAGTGGGTTAGTGCTCCTTCCAGTGGGGTTGCTAACCCGGCAAGATGTGGCGGAAGCCACTGGTGACCACCTTCATCAGCAGGTAGGAAGTCTGCAGAGACTGAAGCTGATGCAGGGAACAGCGGAGAAGCAGAAATGAGAGTTATTCCTGAGGGCCCGGCTATGCAACTGGGATACTGCCTCTGGCCTCTCTATTCACTGAGGTAATGTCTTCCCTTTGAAAAGGAAAATGAACCCATTTTTTGAGCTGAGTTTTGATAACAGGTAACTAGAAGGCTTTTAAGAAAAACACTATCTTCAGAGAACTCCAGAAAAAGGTCTTTTAGGGAAATAAATCAATTAAATTTTGTAAACAAGCTAATTAGATCAGGGTCACAGTTTGAGCTGTTTCCATGAAACCCTTTTCAACCAACTCAGCTTAATCTGATATCTTGCAGTTGTAGACACTGTGGACGTACTTATCTATTATCCAGAAACCACCATCCTCATTTGAGAATCAGCCTGGTTCTGTCGTACTTTTAGGTACACATAGGGACTTGTATCTTCATTAAGCAGTAGCGTTCCAAAATTCCTGGTATAGAGCATTCCATTACTATTTCCCAGCAAGGACAGGTGAAAGTGTTGAGAACATTATAGTACAACTGGAGGCCTGGTGCATAAAATTCGTACATGGGTAGGGTCCATAGGCCTGACTAGCGATCAGGGCCCATCAGGGCCTTCAGGCTGCCTGCCTGCCTCGTTCCGCACCGCCCCCTAGTGGTCACTGCAAGTCATAGCAAGTGATCAAACTCCCCATCTCCCAGTAGAACTCCCAAGGGGACACTTTGCATATTATATATATACTACAGGCCTGGTGCACAAAAATTTGTGCACTCGGGGGGTGGGGAGGGGGGTCCCCCAGCCCGGCCTGTGCCCTCTCGCAGTCTGGGACCCCTCGGGAGATAATGACCTGCTGGCTTAGGCCTGCTCCCGGGTGGCAGAGGGCAGGCCCAATCCCTAAGTGCAGCCCCTGGTCAGGCTCAGAGCAGGGCCGATTGGGGAGTTGGGGCGCTGCCCCTTGTCATGCACAGAGCAGGGTGGATCGGGAGGTTGCGATGCCACCCTCAGTCACACTCAGGGTAGGGCCGATTGGGGGGTTGGGGCACCGCCCCCTGTCACTCACAGAGCAGGGCCAATCAGGGGGTTGGGGCGCTGCACCCTGTCACACTCAGGGCAGGGCCAATGGGGAGGTTATGGCTCTACCCTGTCACACACAGAGCAGGGCTGATCAGGGGGTTGGTGCGCTGCACCCTGTCAAACACAGAGCTACAGGGCAATCAGGGGATTGGGGAGCTCCCCCCTATCAGGTACAGAGCAGGGCTGATCAGGGGGTTGGGGTGCCTTCCCCAGTCACGAACAGAGCAGGGCAGATAGGGAGGTTGTGGCCCCGCCCCCTGTCACACACAGAGCCAAAGGGCGATCAGGGGGTTTGGGCGCTGCCCCCTGTCACGCTGATCCCGGTGCTTGGAGGCATATTACCCTTTTACTATATAGGATAGAGGCCTGGTGCACGGGTGGGGGCCGGCTGGTTTGCCCTGAAGGGTGTCCTGGATCAGGGTGGGGATCCCCACTGGGGTGCCTGGCCAGTCTGGGTGAGGGGCTGAGGGCTGTTTTCCCGAAGCGGGTGACTGAAGCTTCCAACCGCTCCTTGTTTTCTTTTCTTTTTTTTTTTTTTATTCTGGGCCAGCTTTAGCTCTGGCTCTAGCTCTGAGGCTTCAGCTGCTATAATCGAAACAATGTATAACTCTAGCTCTGAGATCCCGGCCGGCTGAAAGCTGGTTTCTGGGGTTATGCAACTATATTTGCAACAGTTTCTTAGAGTTGTAGCTCAGAGGCTGGCAAGTCAGGCGGGGAACATTGGAGTCTGCAGTCACTGGAGCAAGCAAGCCTCATGCTCACTTCCAGCTGCCTGGCTGCCAGCCGCCATCTTGGCTGACAGTTAATTTGCATAAGGATATGCTGATTAGCCAATGGGAAGGGTAGCGGTCGTACGCTAATTACCATGTTTCTCTTTTATTAGTGTAGACTAGAGGCCCGATGCACATTCATGCAAGAGTAGGCCTTCCTTCCCCCAGCTGGCTGCGGGCACCTTTTCCCCGGCTGCTGGCACCAGCTTCCCTCTGGCACCCGGGACTGGGGCTTTCCTCCGGACACTGGCAGGCACCTGGGCTTCCCTCGTAGACCCGGCTTCATCTGGAAGATCGTCTGGAAGGACGTCTGGTCTAATTAGCATATTATGCTTTTATTATTGTAGATACTAGTGGCCTGGTGCACAAAATTCGTGCATGGAGGGGGCGGTCCCTCAGCCCAGCCTGCACCCTCTCCAATCTGGGACCCCTCAAAGGATGTCCTACTGCCGGTTTGCAGGGATCAGGCCTAAACTGGCAGTTGGACATCCCTCTCGCAATCCGGGACTGCTGGCTCCTAACTGCTCACCTGCCTGCCTGCCTGATTTCCCCTAACCACTCTGCCTAGCGGCCTGCTCACTCCCAACTGCCCCTCTGCTGGCTGCTCACTCCAAACTGCCCCCCCCGCAGTCCTGATCACCCCCAACTGACCCCCACTGATGGCCTGCTCACCCCCAACTGGCCCCCCTGCTGGTCTGCTCATCCCCAACTGCCCCTCCACTGGCCTGATCACCCCCAATTCCCGCCCCCACCGGCCTGATCACCCACAACTGCCCTCCCTCTTGGCCTCTAATCACCTCTACCTCAGCCCCACCACCATGGCTTTGTCCAGAAGAATGTCTGGAAGGTCTCCTGGAAGGTCTCCCAGTCTAATTAGCATATTATCTTTTTATTAGTATAGAGGCCTGGTGCACGGGTGGGGGCTGGCTGGTTTGCCCAGAAGGGTGTCCTGGATCAGGGTGCGGGTTCCCTTGGGGCATGGGGAGGCCTGGGCGAGGGGCCTGTGGTGGTTTGCAAGCCAGCCACACCCCCATGGGGTGAGGGTCCCTGCTGGGGGGCGTGGCCAGCCTGGATGAGGGGCTGAGGACTGTTTTTTTTTTAAATAAATCTTTATTGTTCAGATTATTACAGTTGTTCCTCTTTTTCCCCCCATTGCTCCCCTCCACCCGGTTCCCACCCACCCTCTGCCCTTACCCCCACCCCCACTGTCCTCAACCATAGGTGTATGATTTTTGTCCAGTGTCTTTCCGAACCCCCCACACCCCTTTCCCCCCGAGAATTGTCAGTCCACTCCCTTTCTATGGCCCTGATTCTATTATATTCACCAGTTTATTCTGTTCATCAGATTTTTTATTCACTTGATTTTTAGATTCACTTGTTGATAGATGTGTATTTGTTGTTCATAATTTTTATCTTTACCTTTTTCTTCTTCTTCCTCTTCTTAAAGAGTACCTTTCAGCATTTCATATAATACTGGTTTGGTGGTGATGAACTCCTTTAGCTTTTCCTTATCTGTGAAGCTCTTTATCTGACCTTCAATTCTGAATGATAGCTTTGCTGGGTAAAGTAATCTTGGTTGTAGGTTCTTGCTATTCATCACTTTGAATATTTCTTGCCACTCCCTTCTAGCCTACAATCTTATGGGTATTCCCTTGTGGGTAACTAACTGTTTTTCTCTTACTGCTTTTAAGATTCTCTCTTTGTCTTTTGCTCTTGGCATTTTAATTATGATGTGTCTTGGTGTGGACCTCTTTGGATTCCTTTTGTTTGGGGTTCTATGCCCTTCCTGGACTTGGAAGTCTATTTCTTTCACCAGGTAGGGGAAGTTTTCTGTCATTATTTCTTCAAATAAGTTTTCAATATCTTGGTCTCTCTCTTCTTCTGGCACCCCCATAATTCAGATGGTGGTACGCTTGAAGTTGTCCCAGAAGCTCCTTACACTATCTTCATATTTTTTATTCTTTTTCATTTGCTTTCCGGTTGGGTGTTTTTGCTTCTTCGTATTTCAAATCTTTGACTTGATTCTTGCGATCCTCTGGTCTGCTGTTGGGAGTCTGTATAATATTCTTTATTTCAGTCAGTGTATGCTTAATTTCTAGTTGGTCCTTTATCACAACATCGAGGGTCTCATTAGATTTATTGAGGATCTCACTACATTTATCGAGGATCTCACTACTTTTATCGGCGGTTTCCATAAAATTCTTGAAAAATCTTAGAACCGTGGTTTTGAACTCTATATCCAGTCGTTTGCTTTCCTCCATTTCTGTCATTTGTGACCTGTTTCTTTGTCTTCGCATTTTGTCTGCTTCCCTGTGTTGGTAGAGTGGTTTTGTGTGCTAGGTGTCCTACAGGGCCCAGTGGCTCAGCCTCCCCAGTTACCTGAGGTGGACACTCTTGGTGCACCCCTTTGTGGGCTTTGTGCACAGTCTTGTTGTAGTTATGCCTTGGTTGTTTTAGGTGTCACTGGGAGGAATTGACCTCCAGGCCAATTGGCAGTGAGAATCAGCTGTGTCTGCAGTGGGAGAACTTCTGTGCTGAAGACACCCTTCTGGGGCAAGACTTGCTTCAGTGGGGCTTTGGTGCTCACTGAGTCTGCCCCCTGAGTGTGTTCCTTATGAATTTGAGGAGTTATAATCTGGGTGGTCCCACTCTGACCACTGGATACACTGGCTCTTGGATCTAAGGAGGTGCTAATTAAGCCATTCCTGAGGTTACCCAGCAGGAGCTACGAAGAGATATGCAGATTCCCCTTCCTTTTTTTGGGGTT
>NW_005871566.1:344505-345283 GCF_000147115.1 Myotis lucifugus | reverse complement strand
ACCCAAGCCTCCTGCTCGCTCCGGCTCTGTGGCCACTGCCATCTTTGTTGGGTTATTTTGCATACTCGCCCTGATTTGGCTGGTGGGCATAGCGGAGGGACAGTCAATTTGCATGTTTCCTTTTATTAGTGTAGATACTAGTGGCCCAGTGCACGAAATTTGTGCTTGGGGGAGGGGGGTTCCCCTCAGCCCAGCCTGCACCCTCTCCAATCTGGGACTCCTCGGGGGATGTCCGACTGCCGGACATCCCTCTCACAATCTGGGACAGCTTGCTTCTAACTGCTCACCTGCCTGCCTGCCTGATTGCCCCAAACCACTCTGCCTGCTGGCCTGATCGCCCCCAATTGCCCCCCTTCTGGCCTGATCACCCCTAACTGCCCCCCCCCACCGGCCTGCTTGGCCCCAACTGCCCCCCCCCCCTCCGGGAGGTTTTCTGCTCTAATTAGCACATCAGCCTTTCATTAGTATACATAGATATAGATTGTTGCCTGGCCCAAGAGGGTGTTATTAATTATGACTGCCGTGTATAGCTGGGCCAAATACCTACAACTGTCCCTAGTGAAGATGGGAGGCTCTTTGCTCACGGTGCTTCTCTGGAAAATGAAAGATTAAGCTATATCATTTTTAGCTCTTTCAAAAGACCTCCAACTTGTCGTAATATCCTGTGAGGTCTTATGTAGTACCTGTTTTATTCTGGCTTGGACATCAGATGCTGTGTATTATCTTTCGCTAATAGGAGTCACTCCAGTGATACTCAACTGATGGATTTGGAATCAAA
>NW_005871566.1:327315-344405 GCF_000147115.1 Myotis lucifugus | reverse complement strand
CTGCCCCCGCTGGGCTTATTGTCCCCAACTTCCCTCTCCCTGCTGTCCTGATCGCCCCTAACCACCTCTGCCTCATCCCCACCACCATGGCTTTATCCAGAAGGACATCCGGAAGGTCTCCTGGTCTAATTAGCATATTACCCTTTTATTAGTATAGATAGATATAGATTGGTGGTTGGCCCAAGAAAATGGAATTATTTATGGCTGCCTTGTATAGCTGACCCAAATACCTACTACTGTTCCTAGTGTAGCTGGGAGGCTCTTTGCTCACACTGCTTCTCTGTAGCATAAAAGACCAAAGCTATATTATTTTTCCTCTTTGAAAAGGCCTCCCCCTTGTAGTAATATCCAGTTGATGTAATATCTAGTTGCTGGCATATCCTGTGTTGGACATAAGTTGCTGTGGATCAACTTCAGTTAATTCAGAGTAATTCAATTATTCTCAAATGATGAATTTGGAATAGAAAAGCAAAATAGAGAGCCAGTCTAGGTTACATTATATACCCAAGGGGATTACAAAACAAGAAAACAGAATAAATGCGGTTGTGGCGGGGATCAATAAAGTAATAGAAAAATTTTAAGCATTGAAAAGACAAAGGTCTCACTTTGAGTCTTCAAAATGAAAGGGTCTCAGGAGCCAGAAAAACTCAGTGACAGTACAGAAGAGGCCTGAATGTGTAACATGTTCTGGCGGGTTTTTCTGGAAATAATTTAGCCTATATCTTTAAAAGGTAAAAGTTGTTTTTAAAATAAGCACAATAGCGCTGGCCTGTGTAGCTCAGTGTTAGAGCGTCAGCCTGAACACTGAAGGGTTTCCGGTTTAAATCCCGGTCAAGGTTGTGGGTTTGTTCCCTGGCCCTGGTCAGGGTGTGTGGTGTGTGTGGGGGAGGCAACCAATAGATGTGTCTCTCTCACATCGATGTTTCTCTCTCTCTCTCTCTCTCTCTCTCTCTCTCTCCCTACCCCCACCCTTCCATTCGAGAAAAATAAAAGTCAATGGAGAAGATATCCTTGGGTGAGGATTAACAACAACAACAACAAAAATACACAATGATTTGTTAATATCACCAAGTAACCAGTGCGTATTAAAAATTTCCTTGTTTTTTCTTTTTTTAACAATTAGTTTATTCAAGTTAGGATCCACACAAGGTCACACCTTGCATCTATCTCTCTGTAGGTTCTTGCTCCTCTCTTTTTAATTCCTTTGCAGTTTTCTGCGATGTCATCCAGTTCCTGACATTTAAAATTTTGCTGCTTGCATCCCTGAGAGGCTATTTTATGTGTTTCTCTATCCCCTGTCTTCAAGTTCAATATTTTGGCAAGAAAATCCCATGAACAGTGTCATATGTTTCCATCAGGAGGCACATGTGTCTGGTTGGTTGTTTCTGGCCTGCAGTCACTGGGTGGCTGCACGGTGTGGTGATTGAATTTGAGGTAAAAAAAAAAAAAAATGGGACATTCTAATTCTATCATTCCGTCCTCGGACTGAGCTGGGGCTCTTCAATATGAAGAGAAACCGTCTCAAGTAAACCATTGGGTTCCTGAGGTTTCGGTGTAAAGTAAAGGCAGGAAAATGCTTGCTTCTTTCTGGCCATTTGCTAGTTTTCAGAAAGTGAGCTGGTTACCACTATGCCTCAGAATAAACTGAATTGTTGTTGTTGTTACATGTTTTACGCACGGATTTTCACACAGCAGAAGGGGTTTAATCCGCTGTTGCCATTATTCTTATCGATGCTCCAAGTGAGCCATCTCTGCCAGGGAGCCTGGCCAGGCCGGTGACTGAGTCCCGATCTGACCCGGAGCCTTTCTTCTTGTTTCCCGTGGTAAGATGAGCCGAGCCAGGCTCTTCTCCGCATCCCCGCCCCTGAGCTGGAGTCAGCCATTTCTCCAGGAGCTCTGGTTGGTTCGGTGGGAAATGGGTAGCAATCACAGTGTGGGTGCGAGGAGCACTCACTGCTGCTGGTCGCTCCTGGTTTCCGGTCTTGCTCCATGGACAGAGTAGGCATGTGCGTTTTAGAGAAAGCACATCAGGACTCTGGACTGATATTTCTATTTCAAATTGAGGTCTTCAGGGTTTTTCTTTAAATACTAGTGGCCCAGTGCATGAATTCATGCACATTGAAAGGGAATTAATTAGAAGAAATATTTTAATATCACTATTTTCCAAGTCCTGGGTGTGGGTATCCGGCTCCCTCCTCCCTCCTGTCTGAGTCTGTGACGGTGCCAGTGGGGACACAGCGTCACAGCCGGTCCCCAGGGGACACGGGGCTGCTGAGGGGGATGAGAGTGGTGGCCTGGCTCTAAGAAAACCGCCCTGAGCCTCCCTGGGCTACCTCTGGGTTCCCCCATGAAAAGGACCAGAGGCGTCAGGGCTGAGTGCAGAGCCAGCGGCGGCAGCGGTGGAAGAAGCTGTCATGGCTGGCTCTTTGCCTATCAGGGCGGCGGGACTGCGGCAAGCAGCAGAACATGCCTTGGTGGGAATGTCTCTATCAGATGAGCCAGTTAGGGGCTGTTTTAGAATGTGGCTGCCTGGCTACCAGGGTTCCACGTTCTGTTGGGCTCCATTGTCAGGATGTGAGATCACTGCTTTTGTCAGGAAATGAAATCACTGCTCTTGTGTGGGGAGAAGCTCAGGGTCGGGGACCAGGCAGTGACCAGGGAGGTTTTCTGTCACGCTCATACCCCAGGTCAAGGCTGGGGGGTGGACATGGAGTGTGGGCAGCTTCCACTACCCCAGTTTATCCCGACACTGGAGCTGAATCTCATTTCCCCTGGGTGGAGGTGGAGTGGGGGTGGTGCCCTTTGCCCTGATGTTTAGTGTGGAGCTGCAGGACGCCCCCGAGTAACACCCCACAGCTGGCGCCCCACAGGACTCCCCTGATGTACCTCCTGGTCAACTTCCCTCCAGCGCCCTTGCGCACACAGTCAAGCCCAGCCCCGCCCACCTGCACGCGCCGGCTGTGCACATGGCCATCTTGTGACGGCGTGAGGGCATCATGGCGTGATGGTGTGAGGACCACCTAGGCTTTTATTAGTAAGACTAGAGGCCTGGTGCACGAATTCATGCATGGGTAGGGTCCCTCAGGGTGGCCTAGGATCGGGCCCCAGCTCGTGTCCCCAGCCTCGCAGCCCCGCAGTCCCGCCTGGCACCCCGCTGTAGCCTGGTGCCACCCCCTCACCTGCTCCACCATCCCACCTACAGGGCAATCAATCGGTGCCGGGCCCCCTGCCCAGCTCCCTCAGCGCCTGGGAGCTGGGCGGCGGCCCCGCCCCCACCACCACTGCAGGTCACTGTCTGCCATTCGATTGGTCAGGGTGATTGGTCAGGGCAATCGGGCCAAAAATTGCTCACACCCGCCTTGGCCTGGTGCCGCCCCCTCACCTGCTCCACCATCCCGCCACGGTCCTGCTCTCGTCGGGGCCCATCGAGGCCAGCCGCACCTCCACTGCCACCCACTGCCAGCGTCACATCGCCGATGCCTGCCATGTCCTGCGCCGCCCCCTGGTGGTCATCAAACATCATAGCGAGCAGTCAAACCCCTGGTTGAACTCCCGGTCAAACAATTGTCATATTAGGCTTTTATTATATAGGACTTTTATTTGTTTTTCTGACTCTTCCAAATAGAAATACTGATATAATAATTAACAGTATAATTACTGAAAAAAATTCCTTTGATGTCTTTTTGTCCTTAACATATACCTCACTAAGATGTACAGCTTTATAGTCAGTTAAATTAATTGCTCTGTAGGCTCAGCCAGAAACTGAAACCATATCTTTATTTGTTTCATTCTGGTTTTGAGGAAGGGTCATATTATAAGCAAAATCTCCAAACCACAAGCAGTAACCTCTTCTATTTGTAACGTGTATGTTAATATGCTTCTTGGCCCTGGCCGGGTAGATCAGTTGGTTGGAGCATCATCCTGACACATCACGGTTGTGGGTTCAATCCCCAGTCAGGGCACATACAAGAATCAACCAATGAATGCATGAATAAGTGGAACAACAAATCCATGTCTCCCTCTCTCTCTCTCTCTCTCTCTCATTAATAAATTTTTAAAAAAATGAAAAATATGCTTCTTATTTGTATATATAACATCATTACAGAAATGGAATCAGTTACATTGGTTTTGTATTTGCTTTATTCACTCCAGAATATATCATAAACCTCTTCCCACGCCATTGAAATATTTCTAAATCGCTGTTCTAGCACCTTCCCAGGACTCTGTTGTTGAGATGGATTACAACTCTCAGCCAATTCTCTATTGTTGACCAGTTAAGCTGTTATCAATTTTTCACAATTTTAAGTAACACTGAGGAATATCCTTGGGACCAAATCTGTCCATACATTCCCGCATTACTGCTTTAGCACCAACCCCCACAAATGTATTTTCTGAGCCAAAAAAATAGAAGGATCGCTTTAAGATGTTTGCTTCATGCAGCTAAATCGTTCTCCTGATGTATTTGAGAGTTCTGACATCCCTAAACTCTCACCAGCACTAGGCATTCTAATTCAATTTTTGATTTGTTTAATTTGAAAGGTAATATAGCATGTGATAGTTGAATGTATATTCATTTCTTTAAGTGAGTGACTACATATATTCATTTATTTAATCTTCCATTTAACAAAAATGTAACTTTGTCACACCCTGGACACAGCACCCTCTAACAGACATATCCGCGCCCTCCCCCCCCCCCCCCCAGCCCACACAAGGGGCTCAGAGTCCATAGGGGAGGAAAGACATTTGAACAAATATGCTTACAATGTGGATAACAGGAAGAACAAGGCAAAGAGAAAAAGCAGCATGTGCAAAGGCCCTGGAGTCTGACTCGTCTTAACATGCAACCACCCCCTTCATGAGAGAGGATCCGAGAGTCCACAACCCATCTTCTGCGTGACTGTTACAAGCAGGACCAGTTGGTGGGAGACACTGATGCTGTGATCAGGGTTAAAAAGGAGAAAGCGAGACTTCAGCACCTTGTCTGAGACTCCTCTCCTGAGCAGGTGCTCCTCGGCCTCCATCCTCCTGGCCATTCTGAGCAACCAGTGGCCCTTCGTCACCCCCTCACAGCCTCCAGCCAGGCCACGCGGCCGAGGTGATTTACAGCAGCCGCTCATCCCAGGCAGATTAGAAAGAAAAATCTCTATAATTACACGAGCTGGCTGTTAGTTAAATATTTACCAGCATTAAACACCAAAAGGCTGTGCAAATGATCCAGGGATTCATATTGTTCTAAGCTAATATTCTTTGTGCGGTATTATGCAAATTGCATAAACTTTATTTTGTTGTTGTTGCTGCAAGCAGTGTATCCCAAGGCGCTCATTCGCTAAGTTGAAACAGATAAAGTTTTAATAATAAATAGTGATGATAAATAAGTCACAAAGTTTGTGCAATGCTAATGCACATGCTCACCCCAGGGTAGTTTATTAGATAAACAAGCAACGTTTCCTGATTTGCTTTTCCTCAAGTGGCGTCGTTTTTCTGGAAATGTTTGTGCCGTAAATTATTTCAACCCATTAGGTGTTAACGAACAAATCATATTCACTTGCAATCTGTCGTGAATTGCTGAGAATTGAGATTTAAACACTGAAATTATACATTAATGTTACTTCACAAAAATAAAGCTGGTTAAGAGAAATTAAGCTCAGCTGAAATGGGAGAGAACAGTATGTCTGATGCTGAATATTTCAAGCCTGCAAAGGAGGCTGTGACTGGTTTCATTAATATTCAGAACACTTGGGCGTTCCTGACAACGAGAAAATGCAAATAACCGTGCCAGCCCTTGGGGTACCACCCGCAGCCCCTGGGCCATGCGGTGAGTGGGTGAGTCCGCCCACAGATGCCTGTGCAGGTCCAGGGCAGGCAGGGCCCCGCGCCTGCATGGTGGTCTGGCACAGGCTGGCCTGCCTCTCGGCAGCGGTGAGGCACAATTGATTCTGTTCAACCAGGTATCGTTTGTCTGTGCTCATAACAACCTGCTTCCGTGTAGAAGGGTGGTTAGGAAACATCTTGGAAAATAGCAGCCGGAACAGCATAATTGTGCATCCAAGGGCCAACGGCAGAAGGAAAATGCCGACCATCTAAAGACAGCTTCTGCGGCTATGGAAGAAGCGCTAACACATCTGCTCTTAAATCCATTTCCAAAATATGTGTTTTTTAAGTTTCTGGTCTGAATTTTATTAAGAAATATCCTACTCACAGAAATGTGTGCAAAACCCTAAGTGCACACACACGGGTAGTCAACACCCACCTCGCGTGTCAGAACAGCCAAGTGCCCAGAGCCCTTTACGCTCCATCTCTCCCACCCAGGGGTCCCCCGTTCGCACTCTGACATCAGAGATTAGAACCAGAGCCATTTCCCTAGCTGGTTTGGCTTAATGGAGTGTTGGCCTGCAGATTGAAGGATCCCGAGTTCAATTCCAGTCAAGGGCACATGCCCAGGTTGCGGGCATGATAGGGGGTGTGCAGGAGGCAGCCAATCAATGATTCTCTCTCATCATTGATATCTCTCTCTCTCCCTCTTCATTCCTCTCTGAAATCAATAAAAACATTTTAAAAATTCGGAGCCATCGATCCACCTTGCTGTTACAATGTAGTTGGGGCATGCTCATTAGTGGCTGGTGTTCTGTTGTGAAAAGCACACTGCAGTGCAGTTACTCTGCCGTGGAGGGATACCTGGGCTCTCTCCAGCTTTTAACTCTTACGAACAGTGCTGTCTCAGTGTGCCTGTACAGGTCTCGGGGAATTCCCACCGGCGTGGGGATGGAGATCAAGGAGCGCGGTGGATCCACACACCATGCACATGAGCCATCTGTCCGCTAGGGGCTTGCGCAGAACCCCCTCTGTTGTGTTCAAAATGGTAACCATGCTTGCCTTTGGGAAGAATGTCTAAGGAGCAAGGAGAGCATTACTGATATCTCACTACTGACATTTTTGTACTATTCTAAATTTTTTCAAGGAGTATGGGTTATGTTTACAATATAACATTAGTTCATCGAAGGGGAAATATAATGAATCCAGAGTTTGATCTGGACAGTGGTCACTGTTACATTAAATTTTCTTTCCTTCAGCGGTGGGTCCCAGTGTTACCAAAGCCTGTTCATCTGCTTCTCACAGTAAAAGGCTGAGAGAAAACGTTCGTTGATGTCTCCTGACCGCACATGTACCACGATTGAATCCTCATAACCAGCCTAGGAAATGAGCTTCATTTATTACCCCACTTCACTAATGAGGACACTTGAGGTCAGAGAGTCTGGCTGGGGTACCTGTGGTCACAAGTTCATTGTGATCATGAATGCCCAAGAGAGCCTGGCAGACACGGGCATCAAAGTGAAGAGAGGAGCCCTGACCGGTTTGGCTCAGTGGATAGAGTGTCAGCCTGCGGACCCAAGGGTCCCAGGTTCGATTCCGGTCAAGTGCATGTACCTTGGTTGCGGGCACATACCCAGTAGGGAATGTGCAGGATGCAGCTGATTGATGTTTCTCTCTCATCGATGTTTCTAACTCTCTGTCCCTTCCTCTCTGTAAAAAATCAATAAAATATATTTTTAAAAAAATGAAGAGAGGAGAAAGGAGATGAAGGGCGCGGGAGCTGAGTAACCCCCGGGGTGAGGGGTGCAATCCTGGAACAAACATGGCCTCCTCCCTCATCACTCAGTGCAGGTCACACCCTCAGTGACCATGAACATCAGCGCTTTCTGCGCTCCAGGCCATACAGCAGGGTTGGCAAACACTGTCTATAACAGGCCAGACATCACATCTCAGACTTCTCCACTCTGCCTCGTGGGAGCGGAACGCAGCCGCAGACCACACGCACACGGCTGAGCACTGCTGTGCCCAGCAGTATTTGGAGCACTGGAGTCTGAATTTCATAGAATTTTCACATCATGAAATACTCTTTAGTTTTCAGCCATTTAAACAGGCAATAAACATTCTTATTCTTAGCTCATCGGCTGTACAAAAACAGTGGGATAGATTTGGCCCATTGGTTTCAGTTTGCCAACTTGTGCTTTAAACAGATACAAAAAAATAGTTTAAGACACAGTCACTGAACAAAAACTTATCAATTTAAAGTCAAAATCCTTTCAGTTGCAAAATGGGAACCAGACTCAAACTAGATAAATAAAAATAGGGAATTCATGAACCCGGAACTAAGAAGTCCAAGGGGTTGGTATTCAGACATGGCTGGCTTAGGGGGTCTGGATAATGTCAAGTTTCTCTCTCTCCCTCCCTCCCTCCATTTCTCCTTCCTCCTTCTCCTTTCCCCCTTCCCCTCCCGCTGTGATCTCAGCATCGTCCGAGTCCTCAGTCTAGACAAGCCTTCCTCCTGACAGGCAGGCAATATCCTGTCCGATTTACCCTGAATAAGCTCTGCTGGACATCACCGCTGTGAAACTCTCTGCCCTGGTTAGAGAAGTTGATCTCTGCTTCCTCCACTTGACACTTACCCACCAGCCATCCACTGAGCATCCTGATGAACAGATAAGAGTGAAGAGATGAACGATGCTAACCCGCCATCCGGAGCTTCAGAGTCTCGTGGGGGAGGCAGCCAAGTAAACAGGACGCTTTCTCCCGCATCCTGTAAGAGCCTTGCAATCTCCTCATTTCCTTGGCCATCTCCTTTATGATTGGAGGAGGCGAAAAGCATGACTGACTCCTCCAGTCTTCCTGCTGCATAGCGTTCACTGGTAAATTAATGTATTGACAGGGTGCTAGGCACCATACAAGGTGCAGGAGACAGTGAGGCAGAGAAACGCCGCCCTTGCTCACATGAAGCCCATGGTCAAAAGGACAGCCCTGCCTCAGTGCCTCCGTTTCTTCACCTGTAAATGAGAATTACTCTGAACTCATCTAGCCAAAGTCAAGCCCTAGCTCCACTTTATGTTACTTGCTTTGTAAACTTCAGAAATCACTTACCTTCTGTGAGTCTAAGCCTTTAAAGCAGGCATGAGGGCAGTCCCTGTCTCATGGGGATGTGGTGAAGATATATTCAGATAATGCATTTAAAATGCTCAGGGGGTCCTGAGGAAACCATTGGTGTTCATTAACATTAATATTATGCTGTTCTAACCCAGAGCCTGAAATGAAGTATATACTCAATAAATGCCTTTTGATTGGATTTAATTTACCCCTTGAATTCTCTTAGAAAAAGTCTAATTCTTATAGCCACCTCTGTTACCTCCAATCTCTTGTCCCGTGCCTCGGAAACGCATAAGACTTACATATGGTTTCCAGCTTCCTTTCCCACATGCAAGGAGCTTCCTATTCCCTCAGCCCTTCTCTGTGCCCCACTCAGGTCCCAGGTTCTTACCCCAGAGCCTCAGCTGACTGCAGTTCCACTGGACTGCAGGTCAGATCTTACTGTGCAGACTCACAACTGGCCTCAGAAGATGCAGTTGAGAGCAGCTGATAGATACGCTCCCTCGTGTTGAGTGCAGATTTCTAAGTAGAGATGGGAACCACCTGGTATCCACCAGCCCCTGCCATAAATTGTTGTATTGTTCAATAACAGCAACCAGCACAGAACTCCTCAAAGCCCAAGGGTTCCATAGCCAACAGTTTTCCTGAAGCAACACAGCCTATCTAAGGATTTACGTTATAGCTTAATTACTCACTATTGATGAAAACCATTGTTGCGGTTAATAAAAACATCACCATAATCATAACATCAAAGATAATAGAAATCTCTAGCCTAAGTATGTAGAAAGGCAGAAGAGACTGTTGATACCATATGAGCAGTGAGAACAAGACAGATATGCCACAATATCAGGTTTTTAAAGACCCATCACAGAGGTGAGAGCAAATGAAAAATAAGTGAACTGAGGCTCCCAATGGTATGAATTCTTCAAAGCCCAGACCTGTTTCAATCACAGACTAGACTTACTCGACCCTAACACTAGCCTCCTTACACAGACAGCCTATGCCACCATTTCAGGGATAAGGCGTGTTTATTTGCTGCCAACTATTTCTCACATACAGTATCTGGAATTAAAAATTGTGAGACATAGAAGAAGGAAAACTTGACCTATTTTGAAAAGAAAAAATAGTCAAATTCATAGAGGACCTAATGGCTGAATTAGCAGACAAGGACTTCACTATCACTATAAAAATGTGTTAAAAGGGCTACCATAAAACAATCAACATGTATGAACAGATAGGATATTTTTGAAGAAAAAAAAGTGAAAACTTTCAGTAACAATTAGAAATGCAGTAACTGAATAACACAATAAGAGATGTTACTATTTCATCAACAGGCTTTCATAGAAGGCCTTTCACAGCAGAAGAAATGGTCAATGAACTTAAAAAGATGGCATTATAAACTGTTCAAACTGAAACTCAAAAAGAAAGGAAAGCAATTTTTAAAAACAGAAGAGAAGGTCTGAGAACTAAGAATCAAAACCATAGTCTAAAATAAGTGTAATTTGAGTTCAAAAAAGGAGATATGGAATGGTGACTAAACAGTATTTGAAATCCTGATTTGAGTTTAATAAAAGTGATGTAGGGCATCAACCTACAGACCCAAGAATCTCAGCACATTCCAAGCAAGATAGATACAATGGAACCACAACTAGGAATATCATCATCAAACTGCTGAAGTCAAAGGTAGAGTGGAAAAGCATGCAATCTGGCATTTCAACAGAAACCATGAAGCTCATACTTCAGAAGTGAGAAATTCAAGACACTTTTAGACAGCCAAAGGCGGAGAGAATTTATATCCAGCAGATAAGCTCTACCAAAAAATTGCTGAACTACGTTGTTCAGGATAGTGGGGATGATACTAGACTTGACTGTTCAGAGCAAAAATGATAAAGAATTGAAAGGTTGACAACATACCCAGAAGTAAAATATATGACAATAAGAGCACAGAGTGTTATGGGGAATGGGTGGGGTTACATGGTTATAAGTTATTTACATGGTTTGTGAACTGGTAGCATTATTTGAAGCTGTCTGTGATCTTTGAAAATGAATATTGTAATATCTAGGACAACCACTAAAATAAGTACAGAAAATATAGCTACAACAAAAAAAGAGGGGTTGTTGAAAGGAATACTACAAAAATATTCAGTTAACCCAACTGAAGATAGGGAAGGAGGCGGAGAACAACAAAGAACAATGGAACAAGTAGGAAAAATTGACAAAATGATGGGCTTAAATCCAACTATATTGATATCTACATTTAAAGTTAAAAGGCTGAACACTCCATGTAAAAGATTGTCAGATTTCAAGGGAAAAAAATCCAGACCCAGCAGTATGCTGTTTACTAGAAACATTCTATTGTGGATATATAGGTTGAAAGTCTGAGTCAAAAAAGATATATCAGGCAAAAAATAAGCATAAGAAAATTACATTAATATCAGAAAAAAATACCTTAAGACAAGTAGTATCATAGACAGTGAGGGCTATTTTATACTTATTCAAGTGTCAAGTGATGACATAAAAATCCTAAATGTTATGCAAGTAAGAGAATAGGAAAATGTAAGTAAAAATAGGCAGAGATAAGAGAAATAGATTAGTCTCCAGTCTGAGTTTGAGATTTTAACATTTCTCCCACAGTAATTATGAGAACAACTGAAGAGCCACTCTAAGGCCATAGCACATGGCTCAGCACCAACAACCAACCTGACATTCAAGTACACGTGGAACATTCACAGGACTGGACCATTCAGAATATGTCCTCTCCCCAAAATAGTGTGAACTCATAAAACAATAACATCTAGAAAACCTCAGAATGGTTGGATATTAAGCAAAATTCTGTACCTCCAAATAACACATGAGTCACAGAATAAATTGCAGGGGAAAACCAAATGGTAGACCAACTGAATAATAAGGACAACAAATATCAAAGTTATGTGAATAGAACGTCATTATGTGAATAGAACATCAGTGGAACAAAACACACGTGCCAGAAATAGAAAGTGCCTTGCTTGAGAAAGGCACCACGTCCATTCAAAGGGGAAAGGAAAGCATTTTTAATAAATAATGTTGAAGAGATTATAGACCTAAATGTAAAAGCTGGACCCACACAGCTTCTGGGAGAAAACAGAATATTTTCACAACCTCGATGTAGGCTAAGATTTTTTTCAGACAAAACAAAATATCTAAAAAACAACAAGAAAAACAAAGATTAAATGGAACTCACAAAAAAGTTTAAATGTGCTCTTTAAAGGACACCATTAGGGACATGAATATGCAACCACGGAAAAGGAGGAAATATTCAGACATTTATCTAACAAAGGACTTATGTTCAGAATGTTTAAATAATTCCAACAAATCAATAACAAAAAGACAAACACTGTAATTAAAATCCTGGGGGAAAGGCTTGAACAGACACTTCACAAAAGCGGGCAAATCAATGCTAATAGGAGCACACGGAAAGGTGCTTGACATCATTAGTCCTTAGGGAAGCTCAGACTAAAGCAAGATGCGGTTTCACATCCTGTGGTGTGTCTGAAGTCGGACAAGGACGCAGGCTGACCAAGACTCTCGGACAGTCCTGGTGGGCATGTGGACAGCACTTGGGAGAACGGTTTTGGCAGTTGTGTATATACTTAAATATACAACTCCTCTCTAACTCAGTGGTTCTACCCCAAGGTGTTTCCCCCAAAAATGAAAATGTGTGTGCACAAAAGGCTTGCACAGGATGTCCATCACAGCCTCGGGTATCCGCTCATACCTGGAAACAGTGTAAGTGTCCATCAGCAGGTGAATGGTGAGGAAATTGAGGTATATTCATAAAGTGCAATGCTGCTTGTCAATAAAAGGAATGAACTATTTGGATGGATCACCAAGAAAAGTCAGACTTAGCATTATATAGGCTCTGTATGATTGCATTTCTATGAGATCTAAGAATAAACTACAAGTAACAAAACTATTCTGTAGTGACCAGAACCAGAAAGCGCTTGCCCTTTAAGGATATCAATTGGCAAGAGGACTAGGAACCTTTGGGGGGGGGGAAGGGAGGGGGTGACAGAAGTGTCCCAAGTCTTCTTTTGGGTAATCACGAGTGTATACGATTGACAAAACTCTTTGAACTAAATGTTTAAGCCTTGTGCATATTATTGTTCAAAAGTAATCTTTGATTATAAAACTCTTCTTTTAAATGTCTGTTCTGTAGATGCTGAGTGGGTAAAATTTCAGACGGAGGAGGCAGCATTGGTGGGAGAAGATGAGGTCGGAGATGACCGCAGTGGCCAACATCCCACAGTGCAAGCCCCGGCTCCCGATCCCCGTCCTGCTGACCCGCTGGAATGAGCTCAGCCCCTGGGTGGAAGCGAAGGAAAGGAAGTCAGTTCTTGCTGCAAAAGCCTCCCTTCGGGAAATGGGGCCCCCTTCTCCAGCTCCTCCCTGCACGGTGACGCTGTAAGTGAGGCCACAGCCGGTGCTGTGTTTGGTTGTATTATAGCTGCTTGTTGGCTCCTCTCACTGTGATCACCAGAAGGTACCCATCCTGCCACCCCCAACCCTGACATCAGTTTCTCCTCCCAATGTCTTCCTTGAAGTTGACAACTAATCACCCTCTTTCTGTGCATTTTAACATGATATACTCCCACTTCCATTTCGGAGAGGGCGGGAGGAGTGGCGAGGTCCCTGTCTCGGAGTTTGAAGCAGACTGGACAGTGAGGTGCCTAAGGAATTAAAACCAGGGCAAGTGCAGCATTAATGGGGGCATGAGAGCAGCACAGGGTCATTGCAACGCATACAGCCTATGACTTTATGACATCTTCCATGAATGACAGTACAGCCTAGCACATGAACAGCGTGGGTTAATGCAATCCTAGTCTAATTAGCTAAATTTAATTTGACCCTGTGTGCATTTTGTTGGAACAGAGGATAGAATTTCAAGTGTATTCATTCTGTGTTAGAAATTCTAAAATTTCCTTTGATCATCTGCTAATTTTGCTGCTGTAACAGTTAGCGAAACTCAGCGGCCCTGGGTTCCGGGCAGGACTTGATGCTCGTTCCAATTGCTTATCCTAAACCAAGGCGCCAGGGATTCCCACTGAGTCCTCTCCCAACTCCGGGCCATTTCCTGTGAACCCTGCAGCCTGCAGACTTGGACTTTGCTTTCTGAATTAAGCATCATATTTTGTGGAGTATTTAAATATCAGTGCCCTCGATTCTTTAATTCTGCACACATGACCTCCCATAGTTGCCGTTATCAGTCAGACCAGCAGTCATGCCAGTGGCCCTGTCCTGTGACCAGTGGCCTCTCCAGGGGTCCTCTGGGAGGAGCCAGGTCACCTCTAGTGCTGGCCTCTTTTGTGTGTTTTTTATTGTTGTAGCTGTTAATCCTCCTCCAGAGGAGGATATTTTTTCATTGATTTTTTTTTTTTAAAGAGAGTAGAAGGGAGGGTGCGAGGGGGAGAGAGAGAGAGACATTGATTGGTTACCTCCCTCACATGCCCCAACCAGGGCAGAGTATCAAACCTGCAACCCAGATATGTGACCTTGACTGGGAATCAAATCTGCTACCCTTCAATGCTCTGGCCAGCACTCTGACCACTGAGCACACTGGCCAGGGCTCCAGTGTGGGTTTCTAAAGATAGTTCAGTTCAGTTGAAAGTCCATTTCAGTCCTCAGAACAAAGACCTATGGAGTCCTTGGCTCCGTCTTGTCAGGACATCATTGTGGATGGTTCCTGCCTGTACCTCCCATGTCAGCTCAACTGTCTCCCTCCACTTAAAGGACTGTTCCCAATCTTCACAGTAATGTAGATGGATGCCGACCTGAGAGCAGTACCCAGACTTCACTGTATTGTCTCTCCACCCACAGCAGATATGATGGCCTCAGGGGATGGTCCTAACTGTAGCTCAATACGAATCTGGCCTAATAGATCGCTCCATTCACCTCACTTTTTAATCCAGGGTCTAGTTTAAAAATCCAGAAGTTTAAATGGCCAGGTGTCGCTGAGTGGCAGCATCATCTGGTCCCAGCCAGAGAACAGGGTGTGTGGATGCTGGTCTCCCCCCTGTAACCAAGAGACAGCCCGTCAGCGTGGGCATTTCCTGAGCAAGCCATGGCCTACAGGGAGAAGGCAGCACAGAGAGTTATCAAAGACGGTCTGGTTTCGGATAACTCACAAGTATGCCAGAAGAAAGAGAAACCAAATTCTCTTCATTTTTAAAGCAGAAAGGATTGGACACACATACAGGTGATCTCATGAGAAGTGTATGTTCTGCTTTAGAAATCCAAATGCCACTCATTAATCAGAAGGATCACCATGGTGTTGAACCCTGAAATCACAGAATCCCCCAAAAACTGACCTCCCCCTTTCTCCTATTCTCTGTACCTTTCCTGGTTTCTCTCTCGCCACTTGTTTGTTTCTCATCCTTGGTCTATTATTTATGAAACAATCCTCAAAGTTTCTGCTTCACACAGAAAACTGAGAGTTTGAATTGCTTTGAACATTCTGTTCCAAAATGGGGCACATCTCCCCGATGTCACGGTGCTCTGCCCACCATTTCACAAGGTTTCTAAAGGTCCACTGAGGTCATAAGGGAGCTTGCAACATTGTCCGGCCTTGTGCAAATGTAAGAAGGTTTAATATAAAAATCACCTAAACTGGAGTGAAGCCCTCCAATCATATCTCTATTGGTGAAGCCCTCCGATCATCTCTCTATTGCTCACCAATATATGATGGCCCCCTTATCAGGGCAGAGGAGGGGGCATGGAGATGAATGACACATGAAGGGACCACTATCCCTGCCATCCCAACACTGATTGGAAGCCTATAAGCAGAGCATATGTAGACTGGAATGGATGTCAGAAGGGAAAACATCAGGCACTGTGATGCAGGAGACAGACAGAAGAAAAAGGTGCTGTGATGAAGGAGACAACAGGAGGACACCAGGCGCTGTGATGAAGGGGAAGGCAGTAAGACATGGGCACTGTGATGAAGACAGTGGGAAGACACAGGCGCTGTGATGGAGACAGTGGGAAGACACAGGCACTGTGATGGAGACAGTGGGAAGACACAGGCACTGTGATGAAGACAGTGGGAAGGCACAGGCACTATGATGGAGACAGTGGGAAGACACAGGCACTGTGATGGAGACAGTGGGAAGACACAGGCACTATGATGAAGACAGTGGGAAGACACAGGCACTATAATGAAGACAGTGGGAAGACACAGGCACTATGATGGAGACAGTGGGAAGACACAGGCACTATGATGAAGACAATGGAAAGACACAGGCACTATAATGAAGACAGTGGGAAGACGCAGGCACTATGATGGAGACAGTGGGAAGACACAGACTCTGTGATGAAGGAGATAGCAGGAAGACACAGGCCTGTGATGAAGACAGTGGCAAGACTCAGGCACTGTGATAAAGACAGTGGGAAGACACAGGGGCTATGATAAAGAAGACAGTGGGAAGACACTGGCACTATGATGAAGACAGTGGGGAGACACAGGCGCTGTGATGAAGGAGACAGTGGGAAGACACAGGCACTATGATGAAGACAGTGGGAAGACACAGGCACTATGATAAAGAAGACAGTGGGAAGACACAGGCGCTATGATAAAGAAGACAGTGGGAAGACACAGGCGCTGTGATGATGAAGACAGTGGGAAGACACAGGCACTATGATGAAGACAGTGGGAAGACACCGGCGCTGTGATGAAGACAGTGGGAAGACACAGGCACTATGATAAAGAAGACAGTGGGAAGACACAGGCACTATGATGAAGACAGTGGGAAGACACAGGCACTATGATAAAGAAGACAGTGGGAAGACACAGGCGCTGTGATGATGAAGACAGTGGGAAGACACAGGCACTATGATAAAGAAGACAGTGGGAAGACACAGGCGCTATGATAAAGAAGACAGTGGGAAGACACAGGCGCTGTGATGAAGAAGACAGTGGGAAGACACAGGCTCTATGATGAAGACGGTGGGAAGACGCAGGCGCTATGATAAAGAAGGCAGTGGGAAGACACAGGTGCTATGATAAAGAAGACAGTGGGAAGACGCCCCGTTGTGATGATCAAGACATCGTGAAGATTAGGCTCTATTGTGAAGAAAACGTTAAGACTCCGGTTCTGTGATAAAGAAGACGCGAAGATACTCTGCTATGATAAAGAAGA
>NW_005871566.1:312917-327215 GCF_000147115.1 Myotis lucifugus | reverse complement strand
CTGTGATGAAGACAGTGGCAAGACAGAGGCACTATGATGAAGAGAGTGGGAAGACACAGGGACTGTGTTGAAGGAGACAGTGGGAAGACACAGGTGCTGTGATGGAGACAGTGGGAAGACCCAGACGCTGTGATGAAGGAGACAGTGGCAAGACACAGGTGCTGTGATGGAGACAGTGGGAAGACCCAGTTGCTGTGATGAAGACAGTGGGAAGACCCAGACGCTGTGATGAAGGAGACAGTGGCAAGACACAGGTGCTGTGATGGAGACAGTGGGAAGATCCAGATGCTGTGGTGAAGGATACACTGGGGAAGACACAGGTGCTGTGATGGAGACAGTGGGAAGACCCAGACGCTGTGATAAAGGAGACAGTGGGAAGACACAGGCGCTGTGATGAAGGAGACAGAGGGAAGACACAGGTTCTGTGATGAAGGAGACAGTGAGAAGACACAGGCACTATGATGAAGACAGTGGGGAGACACAGGCACTATGATGAAGACAATGGAAAGACACAGGCACTATGATGAAGACAGTGGGAAGACACAGGCGCTGTGATGAAGGAGACAGCAGGAAGACACAGGCGCTGTGATGAAGACAGTGGGGAGACACAGGCGCTGTGATGAAGGAGACAGTGGGAAGACACAGGCACTATGATGAAGACAGTGGGGAGACACAGGCGCTGTGATGAAGGAGACAGTGGGAAGACACAGGCACTATGATAAAGACAGTGGCAAGACTCAGGAGCTGTGATAAAGACAGTGGGAAGACACAGGCGCTATGATAAAGAAGACAGTGGGAAGACACAGGCGCTATGATGAAGACAGTGGGAAGACACAGGCGCTGTGATAAAGGAGACAGCAGGAAGACACAGGCCTGTGATGAAGACAGTGGCAAGACTCAGGCACTGTGATAGAGACAGTGGGAAGACACAGGCGCTATGATAAAGAAGATAGTGGGAAGACACAGGCGCTATGATGAAGACAGTGGCAAGACTCAGGAGCTGTGATAAAGACAGTGGGAAGACACAGGCGCTGTGATGAAGACAGTGGGAAGACACAGGCGCTGTGATGAAGGAGACAGTGGCAAGACACAGGCACTATGATGAAGACAGTGGGAAGACACATGGTCTGTGTTGAAGGAGACAGCAGGAAGACACAGGCGCTGTGATGAGACTGTGGGAAGACACAGGCACTATGATGGAGACAGTGGGATGACACAGGCACTATGATGAAGACAGTGGGAAGACACAGGCACTATGATGGAGACAGTGGCAAGACTCAGGCGCGTTTATAAAGACAGTGGGAAGACACAGGCGCTGAGATGAAGACAGTGGGAAGACACAGGCACTATGATGAAGGAGACAATAGGAAGACACAAGCGCTGTGATGATGAAGACAGTGGGAAGACACAGGCACTATGATGAAGACAGTGGGAATACACAGGTGCTGTGATGAAGACAGTGGGAAGACACATGGACTGTGTTGAAGGAGACAGTGGGAAGACAAGCACTATGATGAAGGAGACAGTGGGAAGACACAGTCGCTGTGATGAAGACAGTGGGAAGACCCAGTTGCTGTGATGAAGACAGTGGGAAGACCCAGACGCTGTGATGAAGGAGACAGTGGCAAGACACAGGTGCTGTGATGGAGACAGTGGGAAGACCCAGATGCTGTGTTGAAGGAGACACTAGGAAGACACAGGTGCTGTGATGGAGACAGTGGGAAGACCCAGACGCTGTGGTGAAGGATACACTGGGAAGACACAGGTGCTGTGATGGAGACAATGGGAAGACCCAGACGCTGTGATAAAGGAGACAGTGGGAAGACACAGGCGCTGTGATGAAGGAGACAGAGGGAAGACACAGGCGCTGTGATGAAGACAGTGGCAAGACACGGGCACTATGATGAAGACAGTGGGAAGACACAGGTTCTGTGATGAAGGAGACAGTGGGAAGACACAGGCACTATGATGGAGACAGTGGCAAGACACAGGCACTATGATGGAGACAGTGGGAAGACACAGGCTCTGTGATGAAGACAGTGGGAAGACATAGGCGCTGTGATGAAGACAGTTGGAAGACACAGGGTCTGTGTTGAAGGAGACAGTGGTAAGATACAGAAGCTGTGATTAAGGAGACAGTGGCAAGACACAGGCACTGTGATGAAGATAATGGGAAGACACAGGTGCTGTGATGGAGACAGTGGGAAGACACAGGTGCTGTGATGGAGACAGTGGCAAGTCTCAGGTGCTGTGATGAAGAAGAGAGTGGGAAGACACAGGCACTGTGATGAAGGAGACAGCGGGAAGACACAGGCACTGTGATGAAGACAGTGGGAAGACACAGGTGCTGTGATAAAGAAGAGAGTGGGAGACACAGGCACTGTGATGAAGGAGACAGCGGGAAGACACAGGTGCTGTGATGAAGAAGACAGCGGGAAGACACAGGTGCTGTAATGAAGGAGACACTGGGAAGACACAGGTGCTGTGGTGAAGACAGTGGGAAGACCCAGGTGCTGAGTTGAAGGAGACTGCAGGGGGACACCAGGTGCCTAGTTCCCATGGCAAACCACTGATGAGTTTAGGACACACTGCCCCAAATCTGTTCACGGGGCATAGTGAATATTTTAAGCTGAAGAAGTTTGAGAAACCTGAATAAGCGGGAGGTCACGCTGACCTACTCCTTTCTCATCCTCCCCTGGAAAGCCCTCACGTGAGAGGTGCCCTCCCTACACCTAACGGAAGATCATCCTGTCTCCTTAGGCAAGGGGCCCAGAAGATTCCCAATGAACAGTCCTTGCTGTTTCCCAGTTCACCATATTTACCTCATGCTCCTGGCCTGTCATCTTCACCATGACCACTGTCCACTCCTGGTCAAACCTGGCGCAGA
The DNA here is from genome assembly GCF_000147115.1 of Myotis lucifugus. Lineage (NCBI taxonomy): Eukaryota > Metazoa > Chordata > Mammalia > Chiroptera > Vespertilionidae > Myotis > Myotis lucifugus. Next base: position 324,328 of record NW_005871566.1, on the reverse strand, counting down.
AGCTCTTAGATCTAACTGGTCTTCATGTCCTCATGAAGGTCCAAGCCATGTGAAATATGTATGCTTCCCTCCTGTTAATTGACATCTGTCAGATTAATTTTCACACCCACTCAGGGACCCTAAGAGGATTGAGGAAAACTCTTTCCTCCCCCACACCACCACCCAGAAGTCTGGCGAGGCCCGTGAATCCGGAGAGCTCTGCCTATCAGGAGTCATAAATTGGGAGGAGAACTTGGACAGTAATTTGACAAAATGCTATGGCTGAATGTACTAGCTCAAAAGTGGGAAATTCCCAGGGCTGCAGTCTTAGGTACCCCCACACTTCTGACTTTATCTGCAGGAACACACCCACCTTCCAGGTTCTCCTGGGAAACCCCTAGAGAGATGCCCTCCTGGTTCTGGCAGGGCCAGGGGAGAGTAATTCTGTGTGATACCCAGGAGCCATCACAAAGACCCTGCAGGGGCTCTTTATATGACTGAGAAATCCTAGTGATGCCCAGTACCAATGAGGGCTTCCTAGCCTGGACACCTTGATCAGCCAACTTCCTTCCCATCAAACTCCAACATGACCAAGTAGCTGAGACAATATTTTAAACATCCGTATTCTGGTCATTCTGATCACCCTTGATCTTCATTCTCAGATGCAGCTCAACACTTGGCATATGGCAGACTCCTAAAAATATCTATCAAATCAGTGAGGCAGTAAATGTCAGGAACGCTGCACAGGTACCCCCAAGGATGACAGCTCTCTCCCTGTGCTTTGCTGAGCTCACAAGGAAAGTGGGGGATCCAGAGGCACCTGTTTCCACCTCCACAGAGTGCTGTCTCCTCCCTGTGAGCCTGGTGCTGACTCCCCAGCACAGCGCTGAGGGGATCTGGCCCCGTGGCCTTTTTCAAATCAGCTGCGACTAGAAGACCAAATGGGCCTTCAGACATGATTCAGGGGCAGAAGAAAACAGAACCAAGACCCACTTCTTGAGTTCCGGGCTCTACTCAGGAGCTCACACGTGTTGAGGCCTTATGATGGAACCATTTCTCAGTTCATCCTTTCAGTTGAGTCATTTTTAGTCATGTCACCAAGTTCGGTTGGGCCTCTGGGCTGGATGGAGGGTTGGGGGGGGCACGAAGAGGCATCTCCTCCCCTGCTCAGGCCCAGTACTGGCAACAACAGAGAAAGGGAAGACAACAGAGTGTGGAGCAAATGTGTCGTGATGAAGGCACAGGCAGGATGCTGGGGCCATGTAACACGCAGGAAGTCTGAGCCATGATGGGGAGGCCAGGGTGGCTTCCTGCAGGAGCTGGAATGAGCAGCTGCTCCAGGCGGAGTCTCGTGGAGACGCGATGCCTCCGCCCTCTGGGGAGTGCTTGGCTCCACCTATGCCAAAGAGATGGCAGTTACAGTGGCAGCAGGTCCCTTTCACCTATCGATCTTGCATTAAAGTGGCTTTAGTGGAAATACCTCGTGCTGGCAGCAGTGTCATGAAATTGGCATTTTCATATATTTCTGGAAGCATCTGGTAAACCAGCAAATGGGAATAATAAGCTTTTGGAAAGTATCAGTCAACACATATGAAGAGCTCTTACCAATGTTGGTAGCATTGGGCCCAGTGGAAATCTGCCCTGATGGATGGTAAGTAGATGGAGAATGACAGTCTTTCTCCACTGCATCTGTTTTTAGACAAATGGAAGCAACATAGATGTCAGAGAATGGCTATGTGAATGGGTACTGACCACTCAAATACATATCTTAAAATCACGACTCAAAATCTTACTGAGTGTGATGGCAATTATCAAGTAAATCATAAATATTGGGGGAAATAGTGGAAGAAATTAGAGCAAAATAATAGTGCTGTCATTAAGATGATGATCGGATCTTTTTAATTCTTTATTTCTCTACTTTCCAAATGACCTAATATTTTATTATAGATAAAACACAGAGTGAAAAATATTAGAGCAAGAAAGAGAATGAGTGGAAGGTCGCCTCCTTCTGTTTGAAGGGGATAAGAATAGTCAGAGGGTTTCTCCCCAGCAGCCATTATGGGACTTCCTTTTCCTTCTCCCTTTTCTTTTGCTAAAAAGGGGTCTCCCAGGGAACTGACGTGTTGGGCGGGGCTGCTTGACCAGAAAGCTGTAAAGCAACAAAGTAACAGGACAGATATCTGCAGCTGGCGCTGCGACTTCTTTCAGAGGTGAGCTGGCCAGCCAGCGGCAGCCCAGCCGCTGAAGTCCTTGCACTGGGGCGACCCGGGCGGGTCTGAGCACAAGAAAGGCATCCACAGTGACTATGACGGAGACGAGGAGGGAGCAGCACCAAAGCTGAGCAGGGGTTTGAGCTGGAGGCTAAAGGATGATACGAGGGCAGGCGTGGGTTTGTGGCTGGGAACCTCTCGGTGCCTGCTGCCCCAGCCCTGCTCTGCGGAGCCCTGGGGGTCTGGCCCGTGGGAGGGCTTCCCAATACCCCCTTCCCATTTCAAAGCAAAAAGCTCTTTTTCTTTTCTGTATCATGGCTTTTGCTTCCTCACATAATTTCAGTTGCACAAAGCTTTAACATATTTGAAAACCTCCACTTAATTTTATAACTAAACAGAATATTATTTCTCATTTTCTTAATAACTATTTTAATATTTACTCTCCATTAATTTTTTATATTTTAATAAAAATTATGGCTTTGAGTTAGATAAACAGTTGTTCTTTGTTAACTATCATATGTCCTTTAAAGCCAGCTATTTCTCCCAACAGATTATAAGCTCTTAGTCCTTGCCACCCTCTTAGCCTCTAGGCTTCATGATGCCAGAGCTCTCTCTGCCCTGGTTCCTGCTATGTGAATACCCAGCACAGTAGGTGTTGGACAAAGTCTATTTTTAAAAGAGTGGATGCTGCCACCTGGTGGTAGCATACCCAATTTTTATGCTTAGCCCTTGATCCCTTAATAAAATTCATGGGCAATGGAATCAGAAAACTCGAGGCATGAATCTCGGTGACAGTCATCTCATTTCCCTCTTTTAGCTTGTTTCCTCCTCAGCGCAGATAGGAGCCATGGGAGCTCCCGGCCCCACATCTGCTCACATCTGTCCTCGCGGCATACAGCAGCTGCTGCTGTGTGGTGACTGGGTCGCCCCTCTAGAGGACAGTCTTCTCTCGTCATCATAGAGCTTCTCAGGCAGAGCAGGGCCCTCGTCTTGTGGTCCCCGGGGCACTTGAAAGGCTGTGTCCACAACTGTCCACTCCTCGCTGACGGGCAGCGCCGTTCAGTTGGCTAAATCGGGGCTGGAGGAGCTGCTGCTCATGGACAGGAGGAATTTAAATTATTTAAGGTGAAGCAGTAAAGAATGTGGCCCCCCCTCTGGCGCGCCGCCTAACTGGCAGATTCATATGACAACCCACTGGGTTACGAAGCCGCACCCCTCTGACTGTCACGTTATGCTAATTAATATTAATTCCGTTGATATAATTATTTAAGTTTAATTTTTTAGGACTGCTATCAAATATTAACATTGTATTAGGTAGAGGACATAACTAATTGGAGCGCACACAGGGGCCTTACTTGCTAGTACAGTGGAGGGGAGTTACTGTAATGAGAGCGAAGCCAGTGTCTGGCATGTACATATGACTGTCTCAGCAACGTCCCTTAAAGTGACAGTTGCTGGACTCGAGCTCCTGAAGGACGCGGGCACATCACCTTCACAGATATGGCTCCTTGGTGGTGCTCACCCAGTGCGGGTTGACTTGATTTGAAGGGGATCAAGGACAAAGAAAGGTCACAGCCCTGGAAAGGTCCAGGGTGTGGGATAAGGTGCACTGTGGTCACAGCTGCTTAATCCCGCGGCAACCAACAGGAAGCAGGCGGAGCCACTGTGCCACGGCCACCTGCCAACCTTGTGCTCAGAGGAGAAGCTGCCGCCCGCTGTGAGCAGTGACTGCCCACCGCCCAGATCTCTCTCCAGGCGAACGCCCTGCCACGCTGTTAACCCTCCTCGTAAATATTCAGAGCTCTGGCCACGCACCGCCAGCGGTTCCCAGGGTGCGTCTGTGACTGATGGCTGAGTCTCGCTCCTTGCCTGCACCGTGGGTCGGCAGCTGCTCTGCCGGGCTGCGAAGCAACTGAAAATCAGACATGTGCAGTGCCCGGTGCGGAACCTGGCCCAGGCACACCTCCTCAGGGCAGTGCCGTCACTGCATGGCTCATCGCTTTTCTGAGAGCCAGCACTCTCTGCCACTTTTAGACACAAACTCCACTCCATGTGCTGGACGGGGTTCTGCTAAAGGGGCTCATGGAACTTTAGTACAGGTAGCGTGGCTTTGCACAGCACACCCGTGTGACACCCAGGGATGCCAACCTGATTTACCTGGAAGAGGTCCCCTGTCCATTGCCTCAGTGTGCACGATCGGTTCAGCCAATCTTACTTTGTATATTTTGGACATTTTGCTTGTTTCTGTTTGTTCACTTTTATAAATAACTAGGGCCCAGTGCACGAATCCATGCACCTTGAAAGGAACTGTGGGCTGCGAGGCTGCAGTGGGCACAGGGGCAGGTCTCAGCCCATCCTCTGTGCCCCTGCCTGGCTCCTCCAGCCACGGCCCCCGGTCCCATCTGCCGACAGGCCGCTCCCACTGCCACCACTCCCACGTACTCTGTGGAGCGATTGGGGCCAGTGCCAGCAGCAGGTGCAAGTGGGTCCAGTGTTGGCAGCAGGTGTGAGGGCTAGGCAGGACCTCGGCATGCAGGAGCAAAGAATTTTCAGTAACCACCAGAGCCTTGCCCTGATGACAGCAACCAGCACCTGCCGTGGTCTGGCGCCCCTGCTCACCTGCTCCACCATGCCGCCACGGCCGATGCCCGCCATGTTCCATGCTTTGCCACCTGCTGCCAACACCCACCATGTCCCATGTGTATCCCCTGGTGGCCAGCGCATATCACAGCGATCAGTTGTTCGGTTGTTCTGCCATTTGGTCTATTTGCATATTAGCCTTTTATTATATAGGATACTTTAGTTAATAACGGGGCACATATATCTTCACACGCTTGTGCAGTTGTTTCCTTAGGGTAAATTCGTGGAGGTTGGATGCTGGGCTAAGGGTTTTCCCCCTTATTGTTTTTAGGTCTTTTTAAAAATGTATGTTGTCATGTTACCTCCCAAGAAAATGAGGTAACCTTATATTCACACTAGCCACACTATTATTGTCAAACAAGTTTATTTTTTCCACTTAAAAAATGTCCAAGTAAGACCTATTTCCAGAAGTGGAATTGCTGGGTCATAAGACAGTTCCATTTTTAATTGTTTGAGGAACCTCCACACTGTTCTCCATGGTGGCTGCGCCGTCTACATTCCCTCCAGCAGTGCACGAGGGCTCCCTTTCCTCCGCATCCTCACCAGCACTTGTCGTTTGTTGATTTGTTAATGGCAGCCATTCTGACAGGTGGGATGTGATACCTCATTGTGGTTTAATTTGCATCACTCTGATGGTTAGTGACATTGAGCATCTTTTCACATGTCTCTTGGCCTTCTGTATACCCTTTCTGTGAAAGATTTCTTTATGGTTCTTTGCCTATTTTCTAGTTGAATTGTTTAAGGTTTTTCACTGTTGCGTTTTGAGAATTCTCTATGTATTCTAAGGACCAGCCCTTTACCAGATGTGTAGCTTGTGAATCTTTCCTCCCATCTTCTTCCCTGGGCTTGTGTGGGGCAGGTTTCCATTCTGGGGAGCTGAGTGCACCCCATCTTCAGTAGGTCACCCTCTTGGTGTTGAGTCCGAGAACCATTCGCCTTGTCCGTGACGCGAGATTTTATTCTGTGTTGTGTTTTTGCCCTGGAAGCTTATGGCTGCAGGTGCACATTAGGTCCATCATCTATTTTGAGTTCATCCTGGAATAGGTGTGAGGTTTGGGGGGTTTTGTTCTCTATGGGTCCAGTTCCCCCAGCATTTGTTGAGAGTCTGTCCTTCCTGCCTTGAGTTGCTTTCTCACCTTTAGCAGAAACCAGCTGGGTTTGTTTGAGTGGGTCTCGCCTCTGCTTCAGGATGAGACGGGGAGGGGGTGAGGTCTGTCAGAAGAGGGCCGGGCTGGGCCGGGCGGGGGACACAGGCCCAGTGGAACTAGATCCTGCATCTGGCCCTTTCTCGTCTCTCCCCTCGAACAACACAACAAAGGCACACAGACAGGATCTGTGAGCGGGGCGCTTATGTGAGTGGGAGAGTGAGCTCACAGCAGCTGGGCCAGGGGGCTCCTGGCAGCCTTCCACCTGGGGACCGCAGTCTTTTCACTCTCGAAGCCAGTGAGCCTCACCTCACCTGGGCCCGGATTTTCATCCCCTTTCATCTCCTCCCCACCTTTTCCCTTCTCCTTCTTTTTCCTGGAGGTGGCACAAAATGCAGGAAATATTTAAGCTGCTGCTACACCATTCATATTTTTAATTTGACAAGAAAACTGGTGCAATTGCATGGAACATTTATCTTTTTCTGCAAAATGTTGCTCTCCTCTGTGAATAACAAGCAGGCTCTTAAGGCAGCACCACCCGGCCCCGCAGCAGGCCCCTCCCCACCGGGCAGCCCTGCCTGTGCCCTGCTCCGTCTGCTCACGTGCCCGGCACCTCCGGTTGACCCACTCACACTGCGTATGTCCCCAACCAGCAACCAGCATACAGTGCTTTGTCCTGGAACTAGATCCTGCATCTGGGACACAAATGAGTGGACAGATGCCAGCACAGACCTCGGGACTTGAGACACAAGACCTGCACACGTATGGACAAAGCAGCTGCCTGCACAACGGGACACACAGACACAGGCGTGCAAACCTGGCTCCTGCCCTGCTTTGTCGGCCACCCTCGCCACTTTCGTCCCACCCCCGATGCTTGCCTATGGAATGCCCCTCATTCCTCCAGGAATTCTTCTGCCAAAAGCAACTTCTCTAAGAAATAATTTTCCAGATATTCCTGCCCATCCCCACTGACTGGTCCCCTCACACCAGTGTTTGTGGGCCCACTTCTCCTTTGCCCTGCACTGTGTAGCGCCCCCGCTCACAGGCATGACAGCGACAGTAATAATAGCAGCGCCACTCAGAGTGTGCGTGGTACGGGCATGTCTCATAAGTTATCTCCCCGGGACTCACACGAATCATGCCCACCCAAGCAGGAAACTGAGGCACCTCCAGGTCAGCAGAGCAGACGGATTATACAGAAAAAAACAGAATGTGAACCCACGACTGCAGAACTTAGCCTTCTCACACCGGGCTAGGCAAGGCACCATGAATGGTATTATGGATAACAGAAGCACCAATTCCATGCCCTGCATTGTAGAATATTTAAAATAAATGAAATGCATTATTCAAGTCTGCAAGCAGGGAAAAGCGTCATGTTATTCCAGGCGTAGCCAGCATCCTAATGAAATGTGCAATTAAAGGAAAGCATCCAATTCCATTTATATCAGGTTGAGCAACGCCCAGAACCGCTCCCTCCATCCCCCCTCTGCCTCGGGAGATTCCAGCTCAGGCCTTTCTGCACCACAAATGTTCAGTGTGAGCTCTTCAGTTCCACCCAGGGGGCTTCAGAGCCCCCCATTGTCCTTCCAGATCATGGCCAAGGAGCCGAGCGTCACTGGGGGCGTCTGTTTCGGCTCATGGAGAACGACCCGATGCACACAGCCAGAGAATTTCAGGGGAGGCCTTTCCCGCCCGTCTGTCCTTAGTGACGCTTGTCTAAGAAAGACCAAGAAGATGAAGCCCTCCCAACCAGGGAGCAGCCATGCTGGGAGAGTTACTGCAGCCACAGTCCCCTTCTATGCCTCGTGGTTAGATAACACTGAGAAGTGAGGGCCAGCTGCCCCGAGGTCCGAGAAGTCGGGATTTATCACCGGTGGCCAGACCGGAGGAAAGTGCTGGAAATGTGTGGCAACAAGTCAGCGTGTAACTGGGTAAACCTGTACTAGAAACTGACCAGCGAGTCTGTACCAGCCACCGCCGTGTCTGAGAAGTGAGTCCTCTGACCTGCAGCCGCCACCTGGTCCGCACATCACCGTGAGGGCCAGCACAGGAAGCCGGCCTCCTGGCGACGCCAGGCCTGGCCGAGCTGAGGCGTCAGCACGTGAGACTTGGAGAGCCTCGTCCCAGAGAGGGTGAGGCTTCTGACCTGAGCTGGCTCATTAATTTGTCACATAAATTAACAGCCCAGCGGCCGTGCTCACTGTGGGACCTGGGACAGCGTCACCGCTCTGAGACTGGGCTTCGTCACGGTGAGCTGAGCTGGAGCAGGCGAGGCGTGCAGCCCAGGACCTGGCACCCCACCCCATGGGACCAGGAAGCAATGCTCTGTGTGTTCCATGCCAGGCAGCTTTTACTGGGAAACCCTTAGGTTTCTGCTCTTGTTCTCCTTGTTGGATTAAATCCCTTCCTGCCAGAGATGCCTGGAAAGGGCAGCTTGTTAACCGTGAGGGACCCAGTGACCCAGATCCATCGACACTCAGCGGGTATGTCGTGTCTTCTCCGTCCCTGTCGGGATGCCCTCACAGAAAGCCATGGCCGTGGAGCTGACCACCTGGGTTCATCTGGTGTCGGTTACCCCCATGGCCTCGGTCTTCTAAACCACTGAAGGTGGTGATGGGAGACGCTCAGGGAAGGAGTGAGGTAATGTCTGTGAAGCACCTGAAGACCCACAAAGGAGCATCCTTATTGCTAGAAGCATGGCGACGTGAATATGATGCTGGCCCTATGCTAGGGACACGCTGTAGGGAAGAGATAAGCCCTCAACCACTGGGTCACGAGGCAGGGGATAGCAGTGGCCCACGAGAAGCAAGGACAACACTGAGTGTCCCAAGGAAGAAGGGATGATGTGGTTGGAAGAGATGACAGCAGGAGGAAGGCAAGGGGGCAGGTGGGTGCTGGCATGGAGACCAACGTAGGGCAAGACTTGGAAGGCAGACACGAGGGCGGGAGGAGCTGTCAGTGGCTGAAGCAGGAATGTGAAGGCGAGGCTGTGGGGTCTGCCAGTTGGCCTCTTGCAATGCCACAAACCACGTGGAAATTTAAGGTTGTAATAACCACCTATTTGTCATGATTCTGTGGCTAGTGAGTAGGTGGCTTGGAAGGCTGTGTGGCCATTCATTGCAGACAACTACATAAAGAATATCCTAGAAGGTGAATAATGTGGTACAGTCCGTGGGAACTTTGAGAGGTGCTGAGTTGAGTTGAGCTGGGCTCCCTGCAGATGTGCATGGGGAGTGCAGGTTGGGATAGATCAAGGTGCACCAGTCCCAGGCCGCTGCTGGAGTCCCAGCAAGGAATACAAGGGAGCCCAGAATTTCACTCTTGGGTATAAACCAGTGGTCGGCAAACTGTGGCCCCTTGAGTGTGGCTCTTCCACAAAATACCACGAGCGGGCACGCACATACAGTGCGATTGAAACTTCGTGGCCACACTCAAGGGGCCAAAGAGCCCCATGTGGCTCGCGAGCTACAGTTTGCCGACCACTGGTATAAACCCACATAAACGCCTATGTGCATTCACCAAAATGAATTCATAAGGATAATCACATAGAAGTATTAAAAAGAGTCCAAATCCGGAAAAATCCAAATGCCCATCCATAATAAAAGTAATAAATCTATTTGGTATGTGCATACAGTAGAATACTATACAGCAATGAAAAGGAAGGACATGCTATTGAGCTACAGGATGGACCCGCAAACAAAATGTGTGACAGAAGGCACACACAACAGCAGGCTTGCTGTATGGCCCCCTTTATATACAGTTAAAAGCGGGCAGAGCCAATCCAGGCCTTCAGTGTTGGATGGCGGTTATCTCTGGGGAGGAGTGTCCAGTGGCCGGCAGGTGGCACCAGGAGGATAGCAATGTCTAGTTCCTGACCTACATATGATGGGTATGTGCACTTTGTGGAAACTTGCCAGGCTGTCCTTTATGATTTCTTGTTCTGTATGTACGTTATACTTTCCTTAAGAGCCAAAATAAGTGCATTCGGAATTTTAAAAAGAAAAGACAAGACAAGACAAGACAAGACAAGACAAGACAGAGGGTCTGGCCGAGGCTAGAAGCAGCAGCCGAGCAAAGGACGAGGGAAGAATGACCCCTCCCCTGACTCAGCATCACTGTGGCTGGAGAGAGGAGGGCAGTCAGGGACACCAAGGCTGCCAGCGACAGGGAGGCAGTGCCCAGAGCAGGCACAGCAGTAGGCAAGTCTCCAAGGCCCCACACCCTTAGGAGAGCTGGAGGCAGGTGAGGTGAGAGATGTGAGGAGTTATTCCAGGAGCATATGGGGTTCATAATTCCATAAGATTTCGGGTGCGGACATGGTGTAAGCAGAAAGGACATTTTCAGCACTCTATGAATGCAACATGCACACACTAGGCACATTTGCACATGCATTCATGTATGCATAGGTATGCATTCACACTCATGTGTACATACACATAACACATGCACGCACTCATGTTCACGAGTATGAACATACATGCATGCACTTACACGCACACATGTTCACACATATGTTCAAACATTTGTATGAACACAAACTGAGACATGGGATCACCCACATGCGCCCTTGATCATGCACACAGAGGTGGACATACATGCACAATCATGCGCATTTGTGCAGGCATACACTCACACACAGCTCCTGCAAACATCACATGCATACACTCATGTACACAAACACTCATGCACATAATCACACACATTCACACACACATGCATATACACCCAGACCCTGGCCACTTCTCTGTGAGACCCTAGCATAAGCATATGACCTGTATATGTTAGACAGTCAGTCTCTGAGGCTGGGAATGGCTCCATCATGAATAGCAGATGCAGGTAGGAAGGGCATTGCCCCAGGTGAGCTGGAGCTGCGTCTCCTGGAATCTCCCTCCCGGCCCTGCTCTGCACCCGAGGAGCACAGGAAGCCACCGGCAATCTGTTTGTGCTTGGTGACCAGGGACAGAAGCCCGGCTCATTCACACAGTGAGGCTCCATAAAGACTCAGTGGGCAAGTGAATGAATTCAACAGCCATAAGTAGAGCATTTAAGGGGGAGGGACCCCAAAACCAATGTAGGCATCCTCAGGGCTCTGCTTTTGGCGGGTTGGTGGGTATCTCTTGTGTTCCTAGGAGCCAGTTGGAGTGAGCCGTCTGCCAATGGGTCACACATGTGAAAACCCTCTTCCAGTAGGAAGCCCGCTCCCCCCACCCCCCGCCCCGTCACCCAGCTCCATCTCCAGCAGGAAGCCCGCCTCCCCCTGTCACCCAGCTCCATCTCCAGTAGGAAGCCGGCCTCCCCCTGTCACCCAGCTCCATCTCCAGCAGGAACCCGCCTCCCCCGTCACCCAGCTCCATCTCCAGTTAGGATGCGCCCTCCTCTCCTCGCTCCTCTCTCGAAGAGTGGCTCCCCTCCCTTCCTAGACTACTTTCTATGAGAG
>NW_005871566.1:281988-311981 GCF_000147115.1 Myotis lucifugus | reverse complement strand
CCCTGTCACCCAGCTCCATCTCCAGGAAGCCCGCCTCCCCCTGTCACCCAGCTCCATCTCCAGGAAGCCCGCCTCCCCCGTCACCCAGCCCCGTCTCCAGCAGCAGCCGAGCAGCCTCACTGCCAGCAGGAGGAGGAACCATGAATTATCCATGCGCTCAGGAGGAGGTGTCTGACAGGGAAAGCGGGAACGGCTGTAGACAGGTTGCAGGCAGGGGAACTCGAGTGCTAATTACTTCTCACTGTCACTTAGCAAAACTGCCACATCTTCTGGGAGGAAGGGCCCTGCCTGTCTTCCTGGTGGAAGAGGGAAGGGAGTCAAACAAACAACCCGGGCTCTGCAGCGTACAAAGCAGCGAGGTGAGCCAGTGAATCGCTTTCATCTCAGGGAGGAGACAGTTGTAGCCAAACTCAGACAAAATGCCTGTGAGGACATGGGGCTCCGTGGAAAAGCAGGAGGCTGGATTCAGGGGAAGTGCCTTTTCAGTCAGCCACCCAGCAGGTTTCCTGACCGGCCTTAGTGCCTCTGCCACTGGTCTCAGCCCTCAGGCCCGCGTGGCCCTCAGTGCCTGTGAGCGGGTGGGGCCAGCAGGGCAGAGCTCTCGTAGGAGCCGCCACGCTGAGGCTTCTGAGACAAGTGAGCTCCTGGAGGCCGCCCGCCCGTGGCTCCAGTGTGCAGTGCCCAGTCCTGATCCCATCCCGAGTGACCAGGCACGGGGCCATCACTCCAGCCAGTGCCCTGGCTGTGGACTGGCGGCTGTGGCAGCACGTTGGCTGCACCTGGGTGGCCCTTTTCAGGTGCATGGACCACCTCGTGCGACAGGAGGCACGTGGGCCACCTCGTGGGGACAGGAGGCGCGTGGACCACCTCGTGCGACAGGAGGCGTGTGGACCACCTCGTGTGACAGGAGGCACGTGGACCACCTCGTGGGGGCAGGAGGTGTATTTTGAGATGTAATATCGTGGCCAGATTTTCATCTCAAGACACCTCGATCAGTGTGCAGCTGGAGTGGTGGTCCAGGACTCAGGAAGCCCATGGGCTGCTTTATTTGTGTCTTTTGCCTGGAGAGAGAGATTTCCAGTCAAACAATATAGAGCGGTGTATGCAGAGAGTATCCAACCCGAGAGTATCCAAACCGCGAGGAAATCGGCCTCCAGGACTGTGCCCCTCCTGGCCTTTGAGGGGGGGAGGGCTGGCCCGTGCCTGTGCTACCAGCCGTGGACTTATCTGTCATCACAGCTGAGGTTTGTGGCGCTTTGTGAAGCCTGGGGACACTCCCATAGTCAAGGCCAAGGACGGGCTCTCAGCTGTGCCCTGCTGGTCTCCCTCCCCCAGCGCTCCACCCACATCCTGTCCCATCCTTCCCCACTTTGTCACAAGGCCCCAGGCCCTCCCGGCTCTGTGTGCTTTTGCTCTAACCTCCAGTTCCTGTGGCAGCCTGAGGTTCCCCGAGGCCTTGCCTGCACTTCCTGAGAGCACAGGTGCCCACCCGGGGGATCACGGCCACCGGGTCAGCCTCAGCCAATGACTGACCCCTGTGGGCAATGTGAGCTCCAGTCTGAGAACCCCCTGGCTCCCCTGGCAGGTCCGGCTGGAGCCACCTGTGGGGACTTGCCTGGCTCCTTTGGCCTATCCAGTCCCGTGGACCCACTCCCTCCGCAGAGGCTACTGGGAGTGCTCCCTGCTCACACCTGTCACAAGGCCTGGTCACTCCCCTCGGGGAGCATTGCTGCTCCCAGCCGGTCCCCCTGCCCATCTCCGGGCAGTGAGGGTGGCCCCATTGGGTGCCCCAAAGATAACACCTCTGCTTGCTTCCCTGATCAGCAAAGCATGCCTCAGAACCACAGCGATTTCCCAGTTACAACGGCGGAGACCAGTGGGGAGTCCTCCCTGGGAGTGAGCTGACCTTTATTAGTATTCTGCACCTTCCCTCACCTTCCCTGCCGCTCAGCGCACAACCGGGGAAAGGCAGACCAGTTCCAGGGTTTCCTTTCAAAAACGTTGAAATTTTGCTTCTCCTTGTGGGCTAGGGATGGGAAGGGAGGTTTTTGTTTCTTTTCAAAGAGTTTCCCATGATTTCAACAGGAGGGATCCAGGAAGAGCATTTCAGAATGACAGTGGGTTATAAGAATCTGTTTCGGGATTTTTGTGAAAATAAAGAGACAGGTTCAAGTTTTTCTCCTTTTTTTTTTTTCTATGAGAATTTATAAAATATTCTCTTCTCATGACAGCTTTCAAAGCAGGGAGCCTGCTTCCACCAGCCCGACACTGACGTTTCCGGGGTGAAATGCTGAAGGGGTGTCCCTTGCACCGGGGTGACTGTGGCTGTAGGACAAGCTCTTCCTCTTCTAAAGTCCCCAGATCACCTCCGAGTGGGTCGGTCTGTGCGGACCCAGGAAAACTGAGCCGTGTGGGTGTGGGGAAGAAAAAATAATTTTCCTCCAAACTTTCTAAATTCTTCTGGCCAGACTAATAATCAAATTTGCATGAGAGAGATTAACAGGAGACAATGACCAAATGTATGACATATGCACATACGGCGGGGGGCTGGAGGGGGGGGAGTCCGTCAGAATTTGGCCCCGAGGACAAAGCAGGCAGCTGAGGGTACACTAGTACATGGTCCCGAGCTAAGGTCGGGGGGATGTTTGTATTTTGGGGACCTCAAAGGGCAGGAAGCAATTCACATGAAGATAGAAAAGCAGCCGTTTGTAAACGAACGTTTGCTGGGCCATATGTCACAGTGGGACTCAGAGGGAACGTGGCGCAACGGGGTTTGCTGGGTCCCTCCCTGCCCGTCACTCCTGCTCCCCGTGAAGTAGCTCCTTCCTGGACGGGCCTCCATCAAAGCTCTTGGGCATCTGGAGGGAAGGCCAGGGTTTCTTCCCAAATTTTTTGTATTTTTAAGAACAATCAGCTTAAAATCATCAGTATCCCAAGAAGGCAGATTCTCAGGTGGCAAATTCTGCTTCCCCTCATGAGGCGTGAGTCACACATTAACTCAGAACAAGGTCACTTTCCACAGGGCACTTTAGAAATGACCCTGAAGCGCGGGATTGGCCTGCTGCTCTGACACAGGCGCAAACCGAAGATGAAGGAGCACAGCAGCCGCCCGGCAGCAGCACCCGGGCAGGCCCCGGGCCGGGCGAGGCCGGTGCTTCCCACACAGCATCCTCCCCAGGACCCACTTAAACCCAGAAATGCTGCCCTCCCTGGAACTGCCTCTTCCCGCCGGGAGCGCTGACCGTACAGCTGTTTGCACGAGAGCGAGAGAGAGAGAGAGAGAGAGAGCTGGAACAAAACGGAAAACAAAGGCAACATAACAAGTGACATTGTCCCAGGAGATGCCTAGTTTGAGTCTATCTCCATTTTAATGTCATTTTTAAGATCTTTATCAAAATTAGTGGCACATGCTCTGTTTTTAAATGTAAGTGCATTGTTTAGAGTTTCTTTACGCAGGAGGAGGCTCCGCTCTGGTCTTCTTGCCGGTAGCTTTTCTGAATCGCCATCCATCACGTCTCCTCTTCCCCTCTTCACATCTCTGCTCTGCCCTTCAGAAGCAGCTCCTAGAAAATTCCACGCAGGAGCCCTTCTGACAGGCCCGTGGACAGGTTGCTTGCTTTGATCCATCCCTTGTTGCCTTTAAAAGCATAACGTCCCTTTACAATCCACCTCGTGCCTCTCGGCTGTGATGTTTACCTAAAGGCCTTTGAATGCATTTTGCTGGCATCAAAAGTAATTACTCTGCAAAGTTCATTTCCGACTTCAGTGTCTTCTTTGCCACTGAATAAATATTTCATAAGCTGGAGGCTCAGAGGTGTTTGCGTCTCTCAGTTTTGCAAGCCTATTTTTTTAATTAGCCGATCAATATGCCTGTGTTATTCTTTTTCTCTAGATTTCTTCATATCATTGTACCGAATAAGATACTTTTGAAACAAATCTGAGACTTTCCCCACAGAATAAGGATGTCGCTGCAGGGGGACACGGGGGGAGCCGGGCATGTTTGCGTGAGGAAACACCACGCGTGGAGCCTGCTGTGGAGGGCACTGGAGGCGACTGTTCACACGTTGTTCCTGGGGACACGGCTGATTAGTTGACTTGGAAACTGAGATCTCAGACCAACGTGTGCAGTGCACCATTAGAAAGACTCCCAAACCCCCGATAGTAGCTGCCACCTGCTGCCTGTCTGCCGCCTGGAGGAGGAATATCTGCAGTGGCCGGGGCTCTTCTGCAAAATCCCAACTTCACATAAACACTCGGGGACAGCGGACTCCGAACTGACAGTCCCTTCTCGTTGGGCAGCAGAGGACAGCGGATTCAGTCCCAATGGAGGGCGGCACTGGGTACGGGGGGCGGGGGGGGGGCTGGGAGCCCAGGTCACCGAGGCCTGCAGGGGACATGAGCATTTTGGCTCTGGCATCTGGATTTACTGGGGCCCTCCCTGTGCCCAGGCTCGGGGCATCTTCGTGAAGGCCATCTGCTCTCTATGCCCAGGCTCAGGGCATCTCCGTGAAGGCCATCTGCTCCCTGTGCCCAGGCTCAGGGCATCTCCGTGAAGGCCCTCTGCTCCCTGTGCCCAGGCTCAGGGCATCTCCGTGAAGGCCCTCTGCTCCCTGTGCCCAGGCTCGGGGCATCTCCGTGAAGGCCATCTGCCTGTGCCCAGGCTCGGGGCATCTTCGTGAAGGCGATCTGCTCCCATGAGGGACAGGCTGGCTTCTCCAACAGGGTGGGTGGGAAATCCGAAGACAGCAGGTCCCACCTGCTTGATGCCCAGCAGTGCTCTCAGCTGAGTTCTGTGCTGGAGGGGCTCCTGGTTCTGAGCTTTCCGTCCATGCTGTGAACCGGCCTCCCAACAGCCTTCCGGTAGACTCCTTTGCTGCTTAAAATACCGCAGGTTTCTGTCGCTTGCTGCCAAAGAAGACTGAAAGCTCAACAGGAACCCAGCCTGGAACCAGGATCTCCACGCAGCCCAGCACCCCCTTCTCCTCAGACTGACGCAGCCCGGGAGCCCTGGGTGGGACTGCCTGTCCTCCCCGAGTGCCCTTCAGACTCTGGCTGCTTCTTCCAATAGAGGTGAGGAAAAGGAGGCTCGGGTGAGGTCACGGGGTAAGGTCATAGGGGAAAGGGCACGGGCACTTCCATTTTGACGGAGGCCTGTTTGACGACAGGGTCCTTTTACTCCTGAATTCCAAGCCTCCAGCATTAAGGAGTGAACAAATTGATTTCTCCTTCTTAAATAGTTTAAAGCCGATATTTTAATTAACAGCTCCTCCCCCTTTGAGTTAATCATAGTCATTTGGGGTTTCCTCTGCACAAAAATCTTATTTGGCATCTCAAGTTACCAGATAGAAGAGGAGCGGAAGGGAGGGGTGGGGTCTCTCTCTAGCCTGCAAAGGGATCTACAACCTGCCCCCCCGCCCCCACCTCCCAAGCCCAGTGGAAACAGTTGCAGAAACCAGCGCTCCAGGCAATTTGGCTTTTTCGTCAATTCAAACAGGACCGCAGTCTCTGACCTGGAAGTTTCTGACACGGGTCCGGAGGAGCTCGGAGCTGCGGCAGGCCTCCTGGAGCCTCTCTCCACATCCCGTCAGCTCAGAGGTTCCATCCCAGCCCCCATCTGACCCGTGTTCCTTAACTGAGAGCTGTTCATCCTCTTCGTGCTCAGGACACTGCAGACTCCGTGGAAAGGTGCGCTCTCTGGTGTGTCGTAAGCCCTGTCTGGAACAGAGCATCTCCTTAGGTGCTGGCGCTCCGAGCCGCAGGGAGGCGGGTGCACACTGCGTCCGGTGGAGGGCTGGACAGTGGCCTGGGCACAGGGTCCTGCTCGGTCCCCCTCAGCACTCTATAGCCCAGCCCCGCACCGGGATGGCGCGGACAGGCGAGCCCCAGAGCGGTCTATGCATGAGCTTCATTCCTGGGGTCTGAAGCTTGTAAGGCCTGAGAGACATGGAATACTCCACACTTCACCGCACACCTACAGCTCGCTCGGAGCCGCGCATCCTGGGGGCCCTGGGAGGCTGCTTCCAAATGTACTGCTTTTGTGTGTTTTCTCTCAGGGGATGTGCGTTCTGTGAAGGCGCTGCTTCGACGCTGCACCTCCTTCCATGGAGCTGAGGATCCTGCCGTGCTTCCCCAGACTCCGGCGACTGCTTACTCCATCTTTGTGCCTCCTGCCCCCTGCCCCCTGCCCCCTGCCCCATGCCCCCTGCCCCCTGCCCCCTGCCTCCTGCCCCCTGCCCCCTGCCTCCTGCCCCCTGCCCCCTGCCTCCTGCCCCCTGGCCCCTGCCCCCTGCCCCCTGCCCCCTGCCTCCGCAAATGCCAGGTGCCTGAGCTGTCTCTGGCTGCTGCCTGCTTGGTCCCCGCCCCAGCAGGGGTCTGGGGCTGGCGGTCCGCTGACCTCACCCTGCGTTTTCATCAGAGCAGGCCCGTCACTTTCGGAGCAGAATCACGATTCAGGGAGAAAACATGAGGCCACTCGGCAGCCACCTTGGAAAGTCAGGCTGTTGAGCAGGTAGGTTCACTTAGACATTCGGACCAGCTCTCTCAGGGGTGGGGCTGGCCTGTGCATGTGGGATGCTCGGCAGCATCCCTGGCCCCCAGCCCTACCTGCCTGTAGCACACTCCTCCCCTGCAAGGTGTGACCCCATAATGTCCACAGACATTGCAGAAGTCCTGGGGGGGGCACTCCTCGGGGACCTCTGAGCTAGCTGTCCACTTGGTTACGGTGAAGGCCATCTTTTGGGAGCTGGGTTCGGAGCCTAATGTTCTAAGCACCAGGAACACTTGCCGGCAAGACTCTGAGGCTTCATCAACGCCCATGTCTGTGGCCCAAACTCAAAGCCCATGACAAGAGGCATCATGACCATTTCCACCCCCCAATTCCACTCTGGGCATTTGTCCAAAGAACTGGAATCGGGATATGAAGAGGCATCTGCACCCCGTGCTCATCGCAGCCACGTTCACCCAGCCGAGACGGGAAAACAACTCGTGTTCGTGCGCCTCCTGGAGAAGCCAGCGCTGCCGGTATATCACCTGAGGGGACGCGTCAGCCTTTGAAAGGAAACCCTGCCACATGCGACCACAGCATGAGCCTGGAGGACGTTACGTTCAGTGAAATTAACCAGTCACAGAGGACAAAGGCTGCGAGATTCCTTTTATATGAGGGACCTCGAGCGGTCAGATCCAGAGATTGGAAGGAGAATGGCGGAGGCCAGAGGCGGGGTGGGGAAGGGGAGCTGCTGCTGGAGGGGCAGCCCCAGGTTTCAGTTCTGCATGAGTGCTCCTGCCCCATGTAGCACCTGGGGTTAGCAGCACAGCATTGTGCACGAAAAACCGGTTCTGAGTGTAGATTGCACATTAATAAATAAAGGTCAAGGAGTCCTGGCCAGTGTTGCTTAGTGGTTAGAGCGTTGTGGTGTGGTGGGGTTTGATTCCAGGTCAAGGGCGCATACCTGGTTTGCAGGTTCAATCCCCATCCCAGTTGCAACCAATAGATGTGTCAAGGGAGGGAGGGAGGAAGGAAGGGAGGGAGAGAGGGAGGGAGGGAGGAAGGAAGGGAGGGAGGGAAGAAGGGTGAGCTGAGCTTTTTGAGTCCTAGAAGGGGAACTTGACAGTGAAAACGAAGCCCTCAGGAATCCTCAACAGCCATGACCCCTGGTGCCTCCATTTCCCTGCCCTACCATTTCTAAACAGTCAGCTGTCTAGCCTGAAATACAGGTTATATTGGGTTGTCACATGGATTCTTACGGCAATAACATTTGGAGCCTTTTACTAGGACATAAACTCTAAGCTCAAATGTCACCAGATTTTATGAGACAATCTCAGCTTAATTGCAGGTAAGTTGATGTACTCATAAAGGTGATGTAAGACTGCTGTGGGAGCGGCCTGGGCTGGCCGGCCCGCTGTGCCAGGCAGGACTGGGGCTGACGTGTCTTCCACTCCAAGCCACAGCTTGGCGCAAAGCGCAGGAGGGAAGCATGGCGTTGGCAGGAAGCAGCGTTATTACTTAGTAACAACACAGGGACTAGAGCTTGAAAGAGGTCGATGCAAACCGTGTTCTAACACCATTTCCTCTGGAATAAAGAGCTCTGAGTCTCTGTATGGCCCAGAAGACGTCACTGGAAATTAGTGATGGTCTGAATGACAATCTGCTCGCTGAGAGACGGGTTGGTTTTTGAGCTGATCAACAAAAAGCATTTGTATGCAAACGTTGGTAGTCTTCTCCTTAAAAAAATTTTTTCTTTAAATTTATTATTGATTTTGAGAGAGAGAAACATCGATTTTTTGTTCCACTTATAGAGACATTCATTGGCTGATTCTTGTATGTGCACTGACCAGGGATCGAACCCACAACCTTAGTGTATGGGGACAACGCTCTAAACAACTGAGCTACCTGGCCAGAACAGCTGGCTCCTTCCTAAGGGAGGAATATGTTCAATACTGTGAAGAGTGCGTGGTTTGGGGAAGAATCTTGTGTTTTCACCATGTGGATTCAGAGGATTCAGCCTTGGTAACAACTGCAAGAAAGGAATGTTGTGAATATCAAAATGCTCATCAATACACCTGAAAAGGCCGCATTTCTTAATTATTAATTTATCACTTATTGATTGGTTTGTCCCAAATTGCAATTCTCTGCAGTTCCTGAATAAACCCATTTTGCTGGCAAAATAACTGGCTGCTTTATGTTTAAGTCTGACAGTTCCAATCTTACGAATGAGAAACAGGAGGTGCAGCCACCTGCAGGCAGTGACCATTTGACAAGACTCTAAGGCAGTGGTTCTCAACCTTGGCTGCACGTTAGAATCACCTGGGAATCTTTTTAAAACCCTGATTTCTGGGCCTCATCCTCCGGAAATTCTGTTTCTTGGTTACTAATGTTGTGGCCCCACCCCATAACAAAGAAACAGAATTTCCAGAGGATGAGGCCCAGAAATCAGGATTTTAAAAAGATTCCCAGGTGATTCTAATGTGCAGCCAAGGTTGAGAACCACTGCTCTAAGGGGAAGAGCAGGGGGGAGGCTGGGTGCCTTCAGGGCCACGCCTCCAGAGTGCACACCTGCAGCCTCCCACCACCGCCAGTGCAGGTGCGTCAGGCCACCCTCATGCCCCTGCCTGGCCCCACGCAAATCACAGCGAGGGACTGAGGGGCCTGCTCTGCTTCTGTCCGAGCCTGGTTGACGGATGTGGCAAACTTTTCACCTCCGAGCCTCCGGGGCAGTAAGTTGCTGCTGCTACAGGGTCTGTTTTCAGGCCGGTGCGGGCTTCTGTCCTGTGGCTGTCATCTGTGAAGTTAGCAGCTTCTCTCCACAGGCTTGTTGGCTTAGCAAGTAAATTGGGTCAGAGCATCACTAACTGTGGCCATTTGGTGCATATGAAGCATTTCATAGCTTCACTCAGAGGTTCCAGGAGTGTATTACTGAGCAAGCCTACAGATCACTGGGCAATAAATTCAGAGCACTCTCCCTAGCATTTATCTAATTTGGCCATGGTTTTAATTAAGTGTTTCAGCTAATGATTTCCACTTATGTTGAATAAAATTTATAGTGTAAAACTAAGTTATCAAACCCCAATCTATTTGAGTTCTGAGAGCAGCGTGTGTTAGGAGTGACAGTTTCCACGCACCGCCTCACCACATCCATAAGACAGGCCCTGGGCAGATTGTGCGCTATCGCCTTGAAAGCCATGGACACTGAAGGGGGAAGGCGTGGTTCTGTTGCCTTTGTCTGGGGTTGTGGAGAGCGGCTACAGGGTTTGGACAGGTTCAAGCCTCGGACTAATGCGAGGGCACAGTCCTCTCATTGCCACGTGCAAGTCCCAGCTTGGAGGGCAGGGCACAATTATAGCCAACAGCTATAGTGTAAGCTTGAACCTATGGTCCAAACACGTGGCTGCACGTGCCTGAGTGATGTGGGCTTGATAGAGTTCAGGTGCATGTAATTGAGTAGGATCGAAACCGACGAGAATGTTGTAAACATCTTGACCACGTCCTTACTCTGCCTCGTGGAATCTGGCTATAAAATAAAGACACGGCTTGTAGTCTGTGGCTCTGTCTCTCCATCCGGGAGCAGTGTCCCAACCAGACCCAGCTTTTATTCTCTTGTCTGTCTTTTCTCCATCCTTCACTGCCCCCTCTCATGGTCACTGAACTTGGCTGAGCTGGCGTGGCACATAAGGCGCCCTGGGGCTGAGTATGCCACGGCCGTGCCGGCTCGCCACATGGGGTGACCCATCCTCTCGCAACTCTACCCCCTGCAAGCCCATGCCCTTTCAAGGCAATCTACCTTTAAATGTGTCAGGACCCCAAGAGCCTTGGGCTCTGCCACACCCCGTCCTGATGGCCAGACCTCTGGTCTTCAGGCTGCCCCAGTGCCGGGGCTGAGGGCCCCGCCCCGCCCACCACGCCCTGCCCTCCCCATCCCTGGGGTTGCTGCTGAGGACGGCAAGGCCACGCCCCTCCCGGGCAGCCCACGCCCAGTGATGGACTGAAGGCCTCTGCTCCCAACAACTCTGAAGTGATCCCCCAACCTGAGGGCAGCTTCATCACAGCCTAAGGTCCCCTCAGCCCCACCTCACTGCCTCGACTTCCCCAGATGTGTGGATCCTGAGAACAGCCCACCTCAGCCATCTCAGAGTCCACTCCACGGGGACACCAAACTGCCACACCCCACGGCTGCCACACCCCACGGCCTCCTAGGCTAGACAGCCCACTGCCCTCAGGGCACATGCAAGGCGCCTGCTGTGAGCTTGTGAGGATGGCCATGCCTGCGGTCAGAGGGCTGAGGCGTGTGCAGCGTGGGGTGTGTCCACAGCCCCTCTCCTGAGCTGAGAGGAAGAGGTGCAGCTGCGCGCGGTTCCACGGAAACCCACCAGCCAGGCGGAGTTAAACAAAGTCAAAATAGACATGCACGGTGATGCCTCTTACGTCAAAATAAAACAAAAAATAGGTATCTCTATGTAGGCAGGTAGGAAGACAGACAGATGATAGATAGATATGTGAATGCATAGAACATTCTAGAAGACGACCGAAGTGATAACAGTGGCTACCTCTGAGAAAGGTCAGGACTGAGAATGAGTGAAGGAGGAGGGAGGGGAGATTTAATCAGAAAGGACTTCACCCTCATCTGAAATGGTTTATTTCTTTTTCTTTTTTTTACAAGGGAATATATTCACATATTGATAGCTAAATTAAATATTAATCACTTTTCTGGAAGATGGGCCTTTATGATTTTCACTGAAATGGATGGATGGGACCATTTATGAGGGTGCAGAGGAGGCAAGCACATCAGAAATACGTAGATGTCATTTAAGTGTCCACCTTGCTCCTTAATTAGGGGGAAATAATTGGTTCCTTGTGAAAAGGAAGCAGACTAAGAAACTATGTCATCCACTACACCGCACTGTTATCAATTTATAAGAATCTTCAAAAAGCATCGCCCTAAGCCTTGGGATTTTCTGATTGAGGATTTCCCATTACACTGGCGGCTGCTAAGAAGTGGATGGAGCTGGGGCGCATCCTTTCAGCTTCTTGTTCTTGTGAACTGGGGTTTTTCCTTTTCATTCAGTGATGTTTTTATACCAACACAACGAGGCTACGTACTTTAAGAAGAGCATGTCCATGACCTGGACCAGGTGCAGGCTGATTTCCAGAGCCCGAGGGGGGCAGACAGCATCGCTCAGAGGTGGGAGGCAGGACTGGAGGCCGCGCGCTCAGCGTCGGGAAACTTCCACGCAGGCAGAAGGACTGCAGTCAGCAAGGGAGAGCGCTGTTCTCGGAGAAGCTCGGGCTGTCCTAGCGGCTCTCGCAGGCCATTGCGGGGCAGGCCTGTGTTTTGCCGACTCGGCTCCATTCCCCCTTTTCCAGAAACAGCCCAGTTTTCATCTGTGACTGGCCACATGACTGATGGGTCTCCAGTGTGAAATGGAAATGTGGGGCTCTTCTGAGTGTGGGGGCAGGCCCGGGGTGCACCCCATGAAACCGGTCCTGACTCCCATTCTCCTCCACAAGGTGTGAGCAGAGCCCACCTCCAGCCTAGACTGCAACATGTGCCCATCCTTGCCCTAACCCAGCTCCTGATCACCGTGGCCTGGCCATGCTGACTGGCTCAGGGGTGAGCATGTGACACACATCAGAGTGGGCACCCCGTCGGAGGGACCTGGGCTTGTGCTGGAAGCTCTCCGCCCACGATGTGGACTTGGGCAGGTGGCCCAGTTGCCACTGGCAGCCTCCCTGTGACCGTGAGGAAGAACCTGTCTGCCCACGAGCCAAGTACGCAGCGCCCAGCAGCGCTGAGCCCGGAGCAGAGACGCCGCTCTGACAGGATCGGTGAAGCACTTGCAGCAGATCTCCACGGCACGCTTTCGTGTAAACCATTCCGAGCTGGGCTTCCTGTCACTTCCAGCCTCTCTCTTGTAAGTTCCCGCAGATCATTAAGAATATACATTTTTCACAACCTTCCAGGGGTGACAATTTGGCGATGCCAATTAATATTTAAAATGTTCGTGCCATTTGTCCCGTGAATTCTACTTCTAGGAAGGAATTCATCCTGCAGAAAGCCTCGCCCAATTATGCAAGGACATGGATACATTTTTAATGGTCTTTGCAGCGTGGTTCATAGCAGTGAAAAATGGAGAGCACCCAGTCTCCACCGACACAGGGCTGGCTAAGTAAGCAATGGCCATGTCATTGTTTCGAACAGCAGAGAAAAGAAAAAAAGAGCGAGGCTGGTGTTCAGTTTCCCAGAAAAGTAGCCACAATTTGTTAAGTAAGAAGAGCGAGAGGGACAAGGAGGTTTCAGTTTGCTCTCAGTTTTGTAAAATAAGTTAATGATGAGATGCTAGCATGCATCTGTAGGAGAAAACGCTGCTGGAGATTTGGGGGATTCAATGGAGGGGCTTTGACTTTTACAGACACATAAAAATGCAAATGCTGCGGAAATCTAATGAGAATATATTGCTTTCACACTGAAGAAAAAAGGAAGAGGCATTTTCCATTCCAAAGTGCACATTTGTCTTGAGATATTTGGCCATTAGGATCTCTGTGACACGGGCATTAAATAAACACTGTGAGACCCACATCTGCTGCTCCTGACCAGCAGCTTCTTCACGCAGGTTCTCCACTGGGTGAGGACTGTTTCCAGAATGTTCCAGGATGCATGCGGTGGCCATTCGGTACCATGGATTCACCTGCTGCTGCTGTTAAGACTGGGAGAGGTTGATTTCCTCTTCAGGGATCCCCTCGGGGTTGAGATACCATTTTTCCTGCCCATTTTTACGTCATCACATAACATGTTTGTGCCTCTAATCTGAGGACTGAATGGAGTGTTATAAGGCAGGGAGACACCCTAACTTACGGAGCTCTCGAGCCCTCATTTCTCAGGGGAGGAGAAGGTATTTATTGAGCAGCTGCTATGGTCCAAAGACGGAGGAAGCCATGCGAAGGGTGTCGGTCCTGGAGCCCAATGCAGGAGCCTCGGGAGAGACGCTGAGCGCTGAGCCACGTGTGCGGGCTGATGCGGCTTGTGGGGCCACAGAGGCTCTGGGGAAGCAGTTTCCAGTGAAGCCAGGACAGGACAGGAGTCACCAAGAACATGTGAGCCCCTGGCAGAGGGACTCGCCCGTGTGAAGGCCCTGAGCAGTGACAGGAGACACCCTGGGGAGCCCAGTTTGTCACCTGAGCCTGGAGAGGAGCGCAGCAGGGCGGATCTCACACCTGTGGGTCTTTTGTCCTTTCTCCTAAGGGAAGTGCGAGACCACTAGGAGCTGAGCTAAGCCAGGGGCTTGTGGCATATTTGCACCTGCAAGGAGACCCTGCGCTCAGAGGTGCTAGTGCGTGGGAGAGAGGCCCCGAGGGTCTGGGACACCCCAGAAGCCTTCAGGCAAAGGTGAGGGAGGCGGAGAGTGGAGTTCCCGGGGGAGCAGGGCGAAGCTGTCACCCACCTGGGGCCAGGCGGGAGAATCAGGCTGGCCTAGCAGTGGGCTGGTTTGGGCGGCTGGGAACCTGGCAGGAGGAGGGGCAATTCTGAGTAAAGCCCCACCACTCACACGCGGTCAATTCCTTGACGCAGGAAGACTGCACAAGCCCTCAGGGCCCATGCACCCTCCACCACATTAGATACATGACCAGAGACGCACCCGCCAGCCAGGGGCGGCGGGAGGTGGGATGCAGGGCCAGCCACAGATTGTCACCTCCATGCAAAAGGAAAAGCGGGTCTTGTTAAAAAATACTGAGACTCTCAGTCCAGGACCCGAGCTTCCCCACAGCACAGGGCCCCTCGCGCCTGCGCTCACGCATCACACACACATGTAGCTCCGGGCGCACTGCGTGGGTCACCAGTGGTGGGTGGGCTCTGCAGCCACACGGGTTACTAGGTGAGAACGAACTCACACTGATTATTAGGCCCGAAGACGGTGTAACGTGCCCCTATGCGGTTCACGCCCGTGGTTCCTCCAAGCAAATTAATGGTTTCAAGCAGTCGGGGCAAGCTTTCTCCCACTTGGAAAGTAAGCCTAATCAATTTTAAAATGCTTAAAAGCCATAGAAATGCCTTCCTTCCATGCAAGGAGTGGCTGCTCTAGCAACCTCAAGAGCTATCGTCTGCCCTCAAAAGCCGTAGAAATGCCTTCCTTCCACGCAAGGAGTGGCTGCTCTAGCAACCTCAAGAGCTAGCATCTGCCTCTCTCCCGCCTGGAGGATTCCCAGGCCCCCAGGATGTAGCCTCTCTCCTGCTCCAGGGCAATGGGCAGACCTGGAAAGGCACACTCACCTTTGCTTTCATTTTTCTTTGTAACATCATCTCCATTCAGAGTGAACGCCCCCAGGACCTCCATCTCAGAGCAGGAAGCTCAGGCAGGGAGTTTCAAACCCGGAGCCTTCTCTGACAAGACACGGGATTGAACTGGTTTGTGTTGTTGTCACCGGTGCCCCGTGGAGAGTTCTGGAGGGTTTGCTCCACCTGCTCCCATGCATAGGCCTGTGTTGCTTGGAGTTGTTTGGCTTTGTTTGTTAGCACATCGGTCCACGTCGCACAGGGTGTTCCAGGACTGTGTGTGGGACAGTCAAGCAGATGCTTCGGTGTCTGCTTTTCGGGGTCCTCAGAGGGACCAGACAACATCCAGGATCCGATCTTGCTCCACCTGCATGGGGAAGAGCTTGGTTCTCATTTCTGTGCCCCTGCGGCTGCCAGGCCATACCTTGGGCTGGGCGGCTGTCCCTGTGTCCGGCACAAGGAGACGAGAGGCCCGGGTGGGAGAGGCTGGAAAGCGACGTGTTGCAGAGGGGCCACGTGGCTCCTTCGGGAACAGTGGCTGAGAGCCCTGAGAGTGTGGGAGGGAGACGGTGAGCACGAGGGAAGAGTGACTCCGAGGAGAAGGGTTTGGGTCTTCAGACATCAACCCTCTGTTAAACGTAGCAACAAACAGCCGTTGCCAAAAAGGATAGATAAATGCCAAAAACAGGTAAGTGTTGGAGGGAGAACTCTGGTTGTTTGGCTCCACTGTATCTTCTGCTTCCTCTGACCATCAAGTCTTCATCATCTCACCCTCTTCTGTCTCCTGATCCTATAAGCAGGGCTCCCCGGCGGCCTCCATGCACCCCCAGGCAGCCAGGGCCTCGCCTATGAGCCTCTCCCAGCCCTCTCATTGGAGTCGTTTCTCAGGCTGCTCTGTGGCTCACCTCTAGGGGCACCATTCACACAGGACAGTCCAGTGGGTGTGCAGTGAGCTGGCCTTTCTGACCTCCCTATATGAGGAGCCAGCCTCCCAGCTCTAAGTGAGCCCTCGGGGCCGCCCCCGCGCCTGGCACAGATGAGCCCTCAGGAAAGGAGTGGCAAAGAGAGCCCCCAGGGCCAGAGCTTATGCTGGGCCAGGCACCAAGCCGTCCCTACTGCAGCCCTCCCTTCGCTCGGGCGGGGGAGGGAGGACGGCACTGCGCCACGTTTCAGAGGAGTGGACTGAGGCTCAAAGGGACGAGTGGCCTGTCCAGGGTCTACGTCTGTGAGATGGCAACGCGGGGGCGGAAACACAGCCTGTCACTCGCCAGCCCTGCTCTCGCTGTATCTGTGGAAGTTCAGGTGCAGGCACTCACTCCCACCTTCAAGGTCAAGCTCACGGGACCAGCTGCACCCAGGAGGTGGCACAGGGCCCTCGCTGGCTCAGGAACAGGCCCTGGGGCTGTGGGCCCCGAGGGGCGTCCTGGCCTTTCCAGCCCCATCCTGGTTTCTCTGGAGGCGGCTTCAGCCTCCCAGCCTCCTCCCTGATGACCTGCTGTCTACACCCTCCGCCCCCTCCCTGCCATCAGCCTCCACAGAATCCACCTTCTTCCTGAGAGTTACTTTCAAAGGAATTTCTTTTGGATTCACAAGAGGCAAGAGCAGCCCTTTGATCTCAACACGGCACATGCCGTTTCCCTCCGCGGCGCATGGAACCATTTTAGACTAATTATTTCTGACAACTTGCAAATGTTTGTAAACTTCCCCAAGGAGGAGGAGGAAGTGGCACAGTTATGTCTTCCTCCCACACGGGAGAGGCGGCTTTCTCTGTGCCTCGCGGCCATGTCTCTCCCAGGAGAACTCCGAAGCCTTGATCTTCTAAGGCGCTCCGATTTCCGCCGAGATACAAAATTAATCAAATTGTCCTCCCAGCCCTTTGAGTTAAATTTAACCACGCAGCTGAAAGCGGTCCCGGCCGCCACGGCGGGCGCGGCCCTTGTCCTGGCTCCGCTCTGTGCCCTTTGTGTGGCTTCACCGTGTCTCCGCCATCACTGTACGGCCGGCGGTAAATAAGCCTCTTCATCAGGTAGAACCTGGATTCCTAATCAACTTCGCCATTAAAGGAAATTACCCCGAATCAGGGCTATTTGCAGTGTGTCTGGAGCAATCAAAAATTAAAGTTCAAAACCATGTGGAATTCCAGCGCGGGGAGGGGAGGCCCAGGCTGGCACAGCAGCAGCCGGCGTCCCTCTCGGCCCAGCCCCATGCTAATGCCCCTTTATTACTTACCTTTGCTAAGCCCAGTCTATGCACACAGGCAGGTAGAAATATTGCAGAGTAAACCGGCCCTTAATCCTAGCTAATCCCTGGTCAGCTAGCTAGATCCTTCCTTTATTAGAAGAAGAACAAAGACGAAGGCATCTGACTCCTCTGTTAAAAGCAAAGGCCTTCCCTTCCCTTGAGCCAGGGTCGGCCCCCACGCCTGGTCCAGGGAGATCCGCTGTCTCCGCTTCCCGCAGGCTCCGCCAGCACCCGCCAGGTCTCACTCTTCCCAACATAAATCTGTCTTGTGGTTTTGGATGAGCAATTCCTTTTCGCCCCTCTGACTATAAGACCGAATTCTTAATACTCCCTGTGAGGAGCCGGCTTCTTTCCAAAGAGGGAACAAAGCTAAACTTCGGTTTTAACTCTTAAAATGCAACCGGAAAAGACACGGACGCAACAGAAATTTCTAACATCACCTCGACACGTGGCTCCCACCTGGGCAGGTGTGCTGGGTGTCTCCAGGCGGTTGGTTTAGGTCACAGTGGTTCTCAACCTTCTGGCCCTTTAAATACAGTTCCTCATGTGACCCAACCATAAAATTATTTTTGTTGCTACTTCATAACTGTCATGTTGCTACTGTTATGAATCGTCATGTAAATATCTGATATACAGGATGGTCTTAGGTGACCCCTGTGAAAGGGTCGTTCGACCGCCAAAGGGGTCGCGACCCACAGGTTGAGAACCGCTGGTTTAGGAGAAGCCCCTCAAACTGGCCTGAGGAGGAGCTTATGGTGAGGGACCTTCTGGAATCCACGAAAAATGACCGGCCAGCCTCCGACAGGTGAGGCAGGAAACAGGAGACCCCCTGCTTGGGCACCTGGACCCCGCCCGCCAGGCCAGGGCCCCGCTGAGAGGATCGAGGAGTGAGGAGCGGGACACAGCTCCGGAAGTTCCCCACGCCCCGTCGCCTGCAGCTGAGCAATCATTCTGTTGGTCATTCCAGAGCAGTCGTGCGCTGGCATCTCAGCCGGCACAGCACCTGCACTGCCACCCTCTTCATCTCTTGTCACTAAATCTGTGATCAGTGAAACGGTTTTAAGGACAAAAGCTAGCCCTGGCGGGAGTGGCTTAGTTGGTTGGGCGTCGTCCTGTGCACCGAAAGGTTGCAGGTTTGATTCCTAGTCAGGGCACATCAATATTTATATATATCTCTCTCCCCCCTCTCCCTTCCTGTCACTCTAAAAACCAATTAAAAATATTTTTTAAAAAAGCTATAGCCCCTTTGGGAGGGCAATTTGGCAGTGCCCAACAAAATCACACGCTAGCGTTCCCTTGCACCTTGCAGGGAGTGCCATGTCCAGATACGCTCATGTGTGGCTACGTTAATGTACGGATGAGTTAGTCCCAATCGCTCGGAGTCTGGCAGCAGAAGACCGGAAGCGACGTAACTGTCCACCATTGGAGACGGCCGAATGAACTACAGCATTTACACAGCGGTGTGCTGTGCAGCAGGACAAAGGACGAGGCATACACGGTAGGGCCATCACCGAG
This sequence comes from Myotis lucifugus, assembly GCF_000147115.1. Taxonomy (NCBI): domain Eukaryota; kingdom Metazoa; phylum Chordata; class Mammalia; order Chiroptera; family Vespertilionidae; genus Myotis; species Myotis lucifugus. Next base: position 293,463 of record NW_005871566.1, on the reverse strand, counting down.
GTGTCCTGTCCTGCAGAAAGGGTGCAGACGACCGAAGCCGCTGCCGTTCGTGGGGGAAACTAGTGAGGGAGAGTGGGTGCTCCCGCCTGTCATGTTGCATCAACTCCTGTGAGCTGCACAGAAGGAAGAGGGTGATGAGATGGGGGGAGAGGGGGGCAGGGAGGCAGGGCTGAGGGGCAGAGTTTTCCATGTACCCGGTTCAAGCCAGGAGACGGTCTTCTCTAGCCAAAATCAACAAATCATACGCTAAAAGGAACTAAGTTGTAAATTTGAAGAATAATCACTCCGACATATGGGAATCTGGTACCACTTTCCTTCGCTAGACAGGACCTTGAGGATAAGTAAAGCCCACATTGCTGGTGTCAGCTCGTTGGCCCAGGCACCTCGGCAGCTGCCACCCTGGCCCCTGTCAGAAGGAGGGAACTGGGTGTACTGGTGTGGAAGCCATCCAGCACCTGGCCTCTTCGGTGAAGTTTCCAGGTCAGTGAGGCTGAACTTGCTCATCTTATGAGACAACGTCATTCTAAGCCACGCCTGTGAGCCACCAATGCTCACCCTGCACACCCGCATTTGGGCACGCTCAAGCAGCCAGCAACTGCTGGGTCCTTTCCCTCCCCCTCTCCCCAGAGGTCAAGTCGCCTCCATGCATTGCGCCCTGACCTGGCCTTTTATGAATGCTGTAGCAGCCGGACATGGCTCTTGAGCCAGGTAACAGCAGCACGGTAAATGCACAGCAGCCTACTAAGTGTGCCACGGTCCACACTCCCCCGTGCCCTCTCCAAGGTGAACACAAGCAGTGTCAACAACTGGCTTATGGTGGTGTTTCAGAGTAGTGACATGTACATAATTTATTTTTAGCAGAAGTTAACAATCCATATAATCAGATACAATGTATGCTTTTCACAGACAGCTACCCCTTAGCCTCTCTGACCACAGGTCCTGGGGCTGAAGATGCACAGAAGCCCAGATGTGGCAAGGGATCAGAGCGCCAGGAACCCCTAGAGCCAGAGATCATGTGTGCTGGTGTTTGCTCAGAGTCCTCAGAGCAGCCGAGGAGAGCCACCTGGGAGCCCTGTGGGAGCTGCGTGCCGAGTGCCTCTCCAGCGGGGACAACACAGGACATTTGATGAGTGGCTCTCTCTGCTTCCTTTGTGATTCACCTGAAGTTACTCTTGACAAGCAGCTCCGTGAGTGTGAATCTGGAGGCGAATGTCCTACAAATGGAATATTAAACAAATGCTGTACAGCAAGGCTGCCAGGCAAGGGGACACTTGAGTGAGAAAAACAGCTGAAGGATGAATTCTTTCCAGAAGCTGACCTGCTAAAACATCAGGCAGTGTGGGGGAGGCTCCAGCATGGCGTGGCCAGGACACGTGGCTGCTGTGTGATGCTCTGGCTGTGCACAGGCTGGCCTCCAGGACAGACAGGAGCGGCTGCAGGATCTGGTCCCACTGTGGACACAGTGCACCATCTTGAGGAAGACACAACTCCTGTCTCCCCAATAGCACACCACAGCCCCGTGTCACTCCCAGGACCCACAAGGGGCACCTTTCCACCCTTGAACAGTCACTACAGCCTTGGGGTCAGCAAAAGCTCACCCCGGAACTGGGGAGGCTGTCAGTCCAAGTGCACCCCTCCCAGTCACGTACTCACACTCCACGAAGCTCTCATCACGGGCGGTGATAAATACCACACGGTAATTCCCGTAGCTGTTCATCACCAGCATTATCAGCAGCAGCATGTTGACTGAGGACCTTGCCCGCCCTTTACTGAGAGCTCTGCATGGATGCTTTTGCTTCCCTCCCCATCAGCCCGGGGAAGGACTTGTGAAAGCGTGGAGCCGTGTGGCTAAGGTGACGTGTGAGCCCAGGCCCCGTCCCCAGTGCCTGTCATGACTAGTACTTCGCTCTGATAGCAACCAGAGCTCAGTTTTCCAGGGGTGTGTTATAGTCCCTCAAGTCACTCGGAACAAAACCCAACTCTAACAGGTATTCTATATAATAAAGAGGTAATATGCAAATTGACCCTCACTCCATCACGTTGTCACAAGATGGCTGCACCCACAGTGGAGGCGAGATTCCCGTAATGAGCCATAACAAGCGATCAGCAGGGACCTGAGGCTGTGCCCCCCTTCTGGCAGGGCTTGACGGGGGTGGGGCCGGCCGGGTCTGGGTCTCACGTGATTTCAAGGTGCACACGGGTGGGTGGGGACTTGACTCTGGGTCCCGAGGCGTGCCCCAGACTCTGACAGGAGGAAGATTTTCATATACATTTTACTAATTTTCTTTCATCTCTGACACTTCTATTATAGAGAAAGGGCAAATAGCAATATTAAAATATTTCCTCTAATTAATTCCCTTTTAATGTGCACAAGGGGGGGGGGTAGGAGGAGAAGAAAGGGAGGAAGCAATTGCCCACCCTATTGTAAAACCTCTTCCCCACCCTGTGTAGTTTCCAAGGCCCATTAAGAGACTGAGAATAACAATTAGTCTGCAGGCAGAAGCAATTGCCCCACACTGTTAGAAAACCCCTGGCCACACCCTATTGATAGCCTGAGGCTAATCAAGACTGAATAACAGTCAGATTTCAGGCAGAGGCAGGTCTCTGGAGGCTTTGAGTCTTTGATCTAATTTGGGAACCTGGGGCTAGGGAAAGCAGACCTTGGTGCACATTTTGGTCCTTTCCAAAAGGCACCCAGTCCCAGCAGAGGGAGCCACAAGCAGTGAATTGCTGATAGCTCCAAACAGGGTACTCAGGCCAGTCACAAACAGCATGTGAGATTTTCTGCACCAGAGATTGGGAGTCATAGCAGATCTACCTAATACATAGACACAAACCCAAACATAAAGCCAAAATGGAGAGACAAAAAAAAAAGCCCCAAATGAAATAAAAAGAAGATTCTTCAGAAGAATAGCTAAATGAAATGGAGATGAGAAATTTATCAGATATAGAGTTCAGGAAGTTCAGAATAATCATGGCAAGATGATCAACAGCATGAGAAAAGATATTGCAACTATGAAAAAAGAACAGTTGGAAATAAAGAATGACATAGCAATAATAAAGAACACATTGGACAACATATACAGTAGACTAGGGGAAGCAGAGGATTAGATCAGTGAGTTAAAAGACAAGGTAGCCCTAACCGGTTTGGCTCAGTGGATAGAGCGTTGGCCTGCAGACTGAAGGGTCCCAGGTTTGATTCCGGTCAAGGGCATGTACCTTGGTTGCAGGCATATCCCCAGTGGGGGGTGTGCAAGAGGCAGCTGATCGATGTTTCTCTCTCATCGTTTCTACCTCTCTATTCCTCTCCCTTCCTCTCTGTACAAAAATAAATAAAATATATTTAAAAATTTTTTTTAAAAGACAAGGTAGAGAAAGTCACTCAATCATAGAACCAAAAAGAAAAACAATTGAAAAACAGGAGGACAGCTTAAGGGAACTGAGGGCCAATATGAAACATAACAATATTCACATCATAAGAGAACCATGAGGTGAAAAAAGTGAGCAAGGGTGAAATAATGGCAGAAAACTTCCCTAACCTGGTGAAGGAAAAAGTCACACAAGTCCAGGAGGCACAGAGAGTCCCAAGCATAAGAACCCAAACAGGCCCACGCCCAGACATATCATAAACAAATTGCCAAAAATTAAAGACCAAGATAGAATTTAAAGGCAGCAAGAGAAAAGCAAACTATTATCTGCAAAGGAACTCCCATAAGGCTGACACCTGATTTTTCATCAGAAACTCTACAGGCCAGAAGGGAATGGCATGAAGTACTCAAGGTAATGAAAAGCAAGGATCTGAAACCAAGATTACTATATCCAGGAAGGCTATCATTCAAAATAGATGGTGAAATAAAGAGCTTCCCAGACAAAAAACAAAACAAAAACAAACTAAAGTAGTTTATCACCACCAAACCAGCACTACAAAAAATGCTAAAGAGACTGCTGTAATGAGAAGAAATATATATAAAGAGAAACATAGGCATAAAAATTTAAATGACAATAAATAAAAACCTATCAACAATAACCTTAAATGTAAATGGATTAAATGCTCCAATCAAAAGGTATAGGGTAGCTCAATAGATACGAACACATGACCCAAATATATGCTGTCTACAAGAGACCCACCTCAGAACAAAAAAAAAACTCACACAGGATGAGAGTGAAGGGATGAAAAAAAATTTCCATGCAAATGGAAAAAAAAAACTGGTATAGCAATACTCATATCTGAAAAAATAGACTTCAAAATGAAGGCCATCACAAAAGACAACAAAGGTCACTGCATAATATTAAAAGGATAAATCCAACAAGAGGTATAACCCTGGTAAACATATATGCACCCAATATACGAGCACCTAAATATATAAAAAATCTTCTAGAGAACTTTAAGGGAGAAATAGACAACAATACATCATAGTAGGGGATTTTAACACCGCACTGACTTCACTGGATAGATCTTTCTGACAAAAAATTAACAAAGAAACAGTGTCTCTAAAGGAACACTGGATCAGATAGATTTAACTGACATTTATAGAACATTTCATTCCAAAGCTGCAAAATATACATTCTTCTCAAGTGCCCATGGGTCGTTCTAAAAGATAGACCACATGTTAGGACACAAAACAAGTCTCTACAAGTTCAAGAAGACTGAAATCATATCAAGCATTTTCTCAGATTACAATGGCATGAAACTAGAAATCAACTACAATAGAAACACTCAAAAACATTCAAACACATGGAAATTAAACAGCATGTTATTAAACAATGAATGGGTTACCAATGAGATCAAGAAAGAAATACAAAACTTCCTGGAAACAAATGAAAATGAACACACAACAACCCAAAATCTGTGGGACACAGCAAAAGCAGTCCTGAGAGGGAAGTTCATAGAACTACAGGCCTAGCTAAAAAAAAAAAAAAAACCAAGAAAAATTAATAATAAACTATTTAACCCTACAACTTAAAATAATTAGAAAAAGAACAATAAGAAAAACCCTGAGTAAGTAGAAAGAAGGAAATAATAAAGATTAGAGCAGAAGTAAATGACATAAAAACAACACAAAAAATCTATGAAACCAAGAGCTGGTTCTTGAAAAGTTAAATAAGATTGATGAATCTTTAGCCAGACTCATCAAGAAACAGAGAGCACTCAAATAAATAAAATCAGAAACAAAAGTGATAAAGTAGCCACTGACCCCACAGAAATACAAAGGATTGTAAGAAAATACTATGAACAACTATATGCCAACAAGCTGGACCATGTGGATGAAATGGAAAATTCCTAGAAAAATACAATCTCCTAAAACCGAATCAAGAAGAATCAGAAAACCTGAATAGGCCAGTAACAACTGATGAAATTGAGGCAGTAATTAAAAAACTCCAGGCAAACAAAAGCCTAGTCCAGAGTGCTTCACAGGGGAGTTTTAAGAAACATTCAAAGAACTAACATCTGTTCTCCTCAAACTATTCCAAAAAATCAAGAGGAAGGAACACTTCCATCCTCTTTGTATGATGCCAGGATTATCCTCGTTCCAAAACCAGATAAAGACACCACAAAGAAAGAGAATTACAGGCCAATATCACTGATATGCATAGATGCTAAAATCCTCAACAAAATATTAGCAAGTAGGATTCATTGAGCAATATATTAAAATGATCATACACCATGACCAAGTGAGATTTATTCCAGGGATGCAAGGCTGGTACAATATCCGCAAACCAATAAACGTGATACATCACATAAACAAATTGAGAGACAAAAATCACATGATCATACCAATAGACACAGAAAAATTCAACACCAATTTTTGATAAAAACTCTCAGCAAAGTGGGAATAGAGGGAGCATAGCTCAACATGATAAAGGCCATATATGACAAACCTACAGCCAACATCATACTCAATGGGCAAAATCTAAAACCATTTCCCCTAAGAACAGGAACAAGACAGGGATTTCTGCTTTCACCACTCTTATTCAACATAGCACTGGAAATCCAAGCTACAGCAACCAGACAAGAAGAAAATATAAAAGGCATCCAAATTTGAAAGGAAGAAGTAAAACACTCATTATTCGCAAATGACATGATATTGTACATAGAAACCCCTAAAGACTCTACCAAAAAAAAAACTACTAGATTTTATAAATAAATTTGGCAATGTAGCAGAATACAAAATTAACAGCCAGAAATTGACAGCATTTTTATACACCTATAATGAACTCACAGAAAGAGAAACTAAACAAACAATCCTATTTACCATTGAAACAAAAAAATTAACACACTTAGGAACAAACTTAACTAAGGAGGTAAAAGACTTGCACTCCGAAAACTACAGGACATTTAAAAAAGAGATAGAGGACAATATCAACAAGTGGAAGAATATACCACTTCATGGATTGGTAGAATTAAATAATTAAAGTGTCCAAACAACCCAAAGCAATCTATAGATTCAATGCAGTGGCTATTAAAATACCAACAACATATTTCACAGATCTAGAACAAATACTCAAAAAATTTATAAGGGACCAAAAAAGACCCCGAATAGCCACAGCTATCTTGAAAAAGAGGAACAAAGTGGGAGGAATCACAACACCAGATATCAAGTTATCTACAAAGCCACTGTAATCAAAACAGCCTGTTACTAATACAAGAACAGGCATATAGATCAGTGGAATAGAACAGAGACCCCCAGAAATTGACCCAGCCATTATGCGTAATTAATATGTAACAAATGAGGCAAATGCATACAATAGAGTCAAAACTCTTCAATAAATGGTGTTGGGAAAATTGGACAGATACATGCAAAAAATGAAACTAGACCAACTTACACCATACACAAGAATAAGCTCAAAATGGATAAAAGACTTAAATATAAGACATGAAACCATAAAAATCCTAGAAGAAACCATAGGCAGCAAAATCTCAGACATCTCTCATAGCAACATGTTTATGGATACATCTCCTAAGGCAAAGGAAACTAAGGAGAAAATAAACAAATGGGCCAAATCAAAATAAACAGCTTCTGCACAACAAATGAAACCATCAACTAAACGAAAAGGGAGCCCACTGCAACCATACATCTGATAAAGGGTTACTATCCAAAATATATAAGGAACTCATACAACTTAACAGAAGGAAGACAAACAATCCAATTATAAAATGGGCAAAGGACCTAAATAGACACTTCTCCAAAGTGGACATACCGATGGCCAAAAGACTTATGAAAAAATGCTCAAGGTCACTGATCATCAGAGAGATGCAAATTAAAACAATAAGATATCACCTCACACCTGTCAGAATGATTACCACCAACAAATCAATAAATGACAAGTGCTGGCGAGGATGTGGAGAAAAGCGAACCCTAGTACACTGCTGGTGAGAATGCAGACTAGTGCAACAATTGTGGGAAACAGTATGGAGTTTCCTCAAAAAATTAAATATGGAACTGCCATTTCACCCAGTGATCCCACTTCTAGGAAACCTGAAACACCATCCAGAAAGCATGTATGCACCCCTATGTTCATAGCAGCACAATTTATAATAGGTAAGATCTGGAAACAGCCCAAGTGTCCATCAGTAGATGAGTGGATAAGAAAGCTGTGGTACATTTATAGCATGGAATACTATGCAGCTGTAAAAAAGAAGGATCTCTTACCCTTTGAGATAGCACAGAGGGACCTGGAGAGTATTATGCTGAGTGAAATAAGTCAGTCAAAGAAAGACAAGTATCACATGATCTCACTCATATGTGGAATCTAATGAACAAAATAAACTGGTGAACGGAGTGGATCCAGAGACAAGGAAGCATGGAACAGAGTGCGGAATCTCAGAGGGAAGGGGGGGAGGGTGTGTGAGTGAGAGGTGATCAACCAAAGACCTTGTGTGCAAATATGCATGGCCCATGGACACAGACAATAGGATAGGGAAAGCCTGAGGCGGGGAGGGGGGCATGGAGATGGGCTAGAGGGGGTCAATGGTGGAAAAGGGGGACATATGTAATACTTTCAACAATAAAGATTTAAATTTTAGCCCTGACCAGTTTGGCTCAGTGGATAGAGTGTCAGCCTGCAGACTGAGGGGTCCCAGGTTCGATTCCAGTCAAGGGCATGTACCTTGGTTGTGGGCACATCCCCAGTAGGGGGTGTGCAGAAGGCAGCTGATCGATGTTTCTAACTCTCTATCCCTCTCCTTTCCTCTCTGTAAAATATCAATAAAATATATTTTTTAAAAAGATTTAAATTTTAAAGAGTGGTAACTATCTAAGTAAATGTAATATATGATGCTTCTCCTCTTGAGTTTTTTTTTTGTTTTGTTTTGTTTTGTTTTTGTCTTTTGGTTAGTCTTCACTAGATACTTTTTCCATTGATTTTTAGAGAGAGTGGAAGGGAGAGAAAAAAACATTGATGTGAGAGAGACACATTGATTGGTTACTTCCTGCACGTGCCCGACTTGGGCTGGGGATTGGACCTGCAACCCAGCTATGTGTCCTTGTCTGGGAATGGAATCCACAACCCTTCAGTGCATGGGGTGACATTCTAACCACTGAGCAATACTTGCCAGGGCTCCTCTTGAATTTAAAAAATTTTTGAGGTTGAGAAATAACAATGACAACTTCTGATGCACCCAGTGCATTTAGATATCTATATATATAAAAGGCTAATATGCTAAATGTCTGTCCAACCAGTAGCTATGACACACACTGACCACCAGGGGGCAGATGCTCAAACAGGAGCTGCTGAGCAGCAGTGACTTAACAGTGGCGATTCTCCGGTGACACACCCCAAAACTAAAGAGGAGGGATCCCGATTCCTCGCAGGGCAGAGCAATTCCACCTTCGACAGTGGGTTATGTTGTTGCTGGGGCACTGTCGGCCCAGAATCTGGTTTACTGCACACTTGCATTTGCATTCCACACCCTGTACAACAGCAACTTTGCAGAGTGCCCTCTTGCACTCTGGGACCCCTTGGGGAATGTCTGAGAGCCGGTTTCAGACTGATCCCCGCAGGCCAGGCCAAGGGATCCCACCTGCCGGAGGGACCCCACTCACTCCGCAGACACCCTTCGAACTATGGTGTCACCCCAGGTGTGGCTGGCTGGAGAGAGACTGCAGGAGGTTGGCTCCAGGGCTTGTCTGGCCTGTCTGGCTCAGTCCCACCTTGCCAGCCACTTTCTAATTAATTTCCTTTTAATGTGCACAAATCCATGCACTGGGTCACTAGTAATATACAAAACAACTGGGCAGGGGTAAGGAAACCCAGACAATCTTCTGAAGTCTGAGCATGTCACCTGTTCAGCAATGACTCACCGAAGTATGCAGTAAAGACATTCTACTGCAGGCACGCTGAGCCCTGCCCAAGCCCCATGCTGGGGAATGGGGAAACTGAGGAACCCACAGGCCGGTCTGTGAAGGCTCAGAGACCCATCCCTGACGCTGGCCCAGATCCTCCCTGAGGGCATAAAGCTGGGCTTCCGGATTGGAGCCCTGGGTTTTGGAAGGAACGGCTTTGCCTCTCCCCTTCTCCTAAGCACCTTCCCCTAAAACAGCGGTTCTCAACCTGTGGGTCGCGACCCCTTTGGCGGTCGAACGACCCTTTCACAGGGGTCGCCTATGACCATCCTGCATATCAGATATTTACATTATGATTCATAACAGTAGCAACATTACAATTATGAAGTAGCAACAAAAATAATTTTATGGTTGGGTCACAACATGAGAAACTGTATTTAAAGGGCCAGAAGGTTGAGAACCACGGCCCTAAAAGCAAGCTTGCAGAGCCCTGATGTCACAGGTAGGGCGGGAAGCAGTCGTTTTATTTATTGTAGCCCGTGGTGTTTTAGTTTTGTAGATTCTTGGTCAGAGAGCCTTTCCATCTCCCACTCCACATCTCAGATTGATTGATGAGCAAAACATATATAGATACAGCACACACACACATAAATACATACACACATGCATGCATGTACAAGTGTAGGTGCATGCATACATGCACACATGAACATGCAAGCATGCACATACACATATGCACAGAGACACACACACACTCACACTCACGGCTTGCTGGCACTCATTAGTTTCTCTCCTAGGCTAATATCGCTGGCGCGGCCAATCTGGTCCCCCGGAGCCCTGGGACCAAAGTGTTGCACTCACCGCCAGAGCCTCTGCCTCTCTCTCCTGGGGGATTTCTCGCTGAGCCAGCACCAGCAATAAATGATCCGATTTGCAATCTGTCCCTTTGCTCTTGAGACCATAAGATGCAAAGGGCTGAGCTGTTCCTGGCCTCCCAGCAAGCAGCTGCCGAAGGCTATAATTTCACCCTCTCCCTCCCATTAAGAGGCAGTTGAAAGTGAACCGAGGAGAAGGAGGGCTGCCTGCAGCCCCGGGACCCTTGAACGCCCTGGTGAAGGGCAGCTGGCGGCCCGAAGGGCCTGTGCTAAAGGACCAGGAGAAAAGAAACCATTTGCAGAATAACACACTTGCAGTGACAACAGCTGCAGCCACAATAACAAGCAGTTGAGGGACATTTGTGGGGCGTGGGCTCTGTGCTGAGGGCCACAGGTTCATGACCCGTTGGTCCCATGAGACCTATTTGCAGTGGGAGAATCCGGCTGAGGTCTAGTGAGTCCCAGTTGGTGAGGCAGGAACCAGGAGATGAGCTGGCTCTCCTCGACTCTAAAGTTTATGCTCAAAACTGCTGTGTCCCTGCCTGCAGAGCCTGCACGGGCCAGAGAGTCCCCTTGCATTCCCTTCTTAAGATGCATAAGCAGCCCAGTTCCTGCTTGTCATCAGCCCGCACCTGCCCCCCTGTCAGCAGGGGACCGTGTCCTCTCCACCACTCCTGCCGCCGGGACTCCGGCCCGCCCCTCAGGTCCCACAGAGGCCGTCCAGGGAACTCACACCCAGAGCAAGCTCACCGCAGGTGGGGATGCACGCGGGACGGGGGGACTCCAGGCAGGGGCAGCTGCAGGGACGAGTGGGGGCAGGGACTGAGGGGCCGCACTGACACCCAAGAGTCAGACGCAGGAAACGTTAGCAGAATTGCCAATACTTACAGACTCGGATACATCTCATGTTGCAACCGTGAAGCAGAGGAGAATTTTTTTAAATCAGCAAAAATATCCGAGAATAGTGCAATGAGTGAGAACACAGGTTCCAGTCTGCACATGGCTGCCCCAACCTTTCCCTCTGCTCCGAGGAACTCACCTGGCGAGACTCTCACCTGTGAATCGAGGATAAGTACCCACACAGCTCAGTGCATGTTTTGAGGAGTCGACAAAAAGTGGACAGAAAATGCCCTGGCCAGGTGGCTCAGTTGGTTGAGTGATGTCCCGTACACCAAAAAGTTGCAGGTTTGATCCCTGGTCAGAGTGCATATGGAAGGCAACTGATTAATGTTTCTTTCTCCTCTCTCTCTCTCTCTCTCTCTCTCTCTCTCAACCATCAATAAAAGCATAGCCTCGGGTGAGGATCTTTAAAAACA
>NW_005871566.1:279472-281888 GCF_000147115.1 Myotis lucifugus | reverse complement strand
GTGGCCCTTCCTTGCACATTCCCTTCCTCACGTCCCAGGCTGGTGAGACGCAGCCAGGTGTCTTGTCCCTAAGGCGGGCGGCCCTGGTGAACTAGTTCACTGTAAGATGCACACAGCCAGAGGCGACAGGCCGCAGCTGTCTCGCTGAGGCCGCTGATAAGAGCAGTGTAGACTGCAGAGCCGTGAGGCCTGCAGCCTTCCCCACAGTCCCCCTCGCAGGTGCGCGGGTCGGAAAGAAAGCCACCCACCCTGTGCGGGGGAGAGAGCCGAGGCCCAGGGCGCCGCTTGCTCAAGGCCCCCTAACAAATGCATGGGAGAGGCGGGCACAGGACTGACTTTAGTGGTGCCAGCTGAGGTCTGCCCACCTCATCCCATTGCCCGGGCGACCCCATTTGTGTAAGGGAGACATATCTGTTAAGACTCTTTCTGTTGCAAGTGACAAAACCCAACCTAGACTGGCTGGAGTTTGAAAGAGAAGAACCTGGTGTGCGTTCAGCAAAGTCCAGACCTGTCATCAGGACCAGCCGGCTCAGGTGACGCAGCGGGGACACGGCTTGAGGCAGCCCCTGGCAGGACACAGAGGAGAGGACAGAGGCAGCTCCCCGAGATTCAGCAAAAGACAGAATTTGATCCCATTGCTTCTGAGCGGCTTCCGAAGTCATGTGTCCTTCCTGGGCCAGTCATCGTCGCTGCGGGGGGGGGGGGCTCTTGACCGACAGGCTGGGGCATGGCTCAGCCTGTGGATGGTCAGGGTCAGTTCCGGAAAAGCAACAGCCTGGGTCTTCCTCGCACCTGGCTTCTGGGCAGGCCCTGCGGAGGGGCAGCGGCCTCCGCTGTTTCTCTGAGTCGCTCCTCATGCTCTGGCTCCGCTGCTCTTTCATCACCGGGGAATAGCCCTGGGACTAAGGAGGTGGCATTGCCCCGACACCCCCACCGAGGCCGCCTGCTGAGAGAGCGAGCAGAGAGGGTGCGCCCCCCCTTCCTCCCTTCCATTCCCGGGTGCCTTTGGCCACGTGGCTGGGAAATGGAGCTCCCAGTGATGCCGGTGAGAGCCAGGAGGGAAGTGGATCTAAGAGCAAGCGGGCAGGTGGGCAGCCCGACAGAGTGGGGTGTGGGTGAGTGGGTCCCCAAAATAAACTGGGGCCCAGCCTAGAGCCGGGAAGCATGGGCATGGCCTCCTGGTCACACAGAGACCAGAGGCTTGGGAAGGTCCCGGAACAGTCAGGGGTCAGCCAGCCCCCGACCACCAGTGCCGCCAGGGGAGGAAGACTCCTCTCCAAAGCCACCTCTGGGGACACACCCTGAGGTGCCACTTGGGAGCCAAGCGGCCTGAACTCCACCCAAAGACACAGGTGGCCTTGGCATCCCTCCTGTGGCTTGTCCCACCAGGTTCTGCCCCTCCCCCTCTTGCCTTGTTGCGGAGATGATTGAAGAATGACAGCAGGGGTTTCAGTTTGTCATCTGTCTTGCTGATGAAAGGCACGGTGCTCCATGAACGTCACTCTGCTGCCAGCGTGGCGACGCCTGCCCACCTCGGAGTCTGACCCAACACCCTGGGCCTCACTGAGCCGGTCATATGGCGCCCACCTCCCATGCAGCAGAGCGAGCCTGGCCCTGCGGCTCGGCCTCCCCTGCCTCCTCTGAGCTCCGGCTCAGCCACATTCAGCTGCGGGCTCTCTGCAGCTGTGTGCCCTCCCGTGCCTGGCCTCCCTTCATCCCTGCAGCCAGCGCACGGGGCCGAGTCGCCACCATGAAAGTCCCCGGAAGAGGGTCCTCCGCAGTCCAGAGCACAGGCCTGGCGCCCGAAGGCCCAGGGTCCAGCACCCTCTGTCACCTCCCAGTATGGGGCAAGCCAGGAGCCCGCCCAGCCTCCGAGTCCTCTGTAAGCTGGCAGGGGTTCCTGCCGTGCGGGAGGCCACTGAGACGATCGCTACGAGCTCTTAGCTCGGTGCCTCAACAGAGAGCCATCCGAACAGATTGTCCGGGGAGGTGCCGAGAGCCCCCTGTGCCCGCAGTGAGGCAACCTCATCCCCAAAGTGCCCGACGGCAGACATGAGCACCCACTGGCTGCCGGGCCCCGCTCCGCACACCGGGTGCAGAAGTGGCCTCGGGGCAGCAGAAGTGCCAGCCCAGCCTCACAGCTGGTCCCGGCGATCTGTCTCACCACTCACAGCAGCCTTCCTTGTTTTATTTGGTTAGAGGCCTTGTGAGAGCGCAGTATCGCTCACCCCAGGTCAAGCTTATTATTCTCTTCATTCTGTTTCTAACTTCTTACTTTCTGTTCCTTTATCTTCTTGGGAATGGGCCTTGGCTCCCCCCTCCCTCCACATTTTCTTTCTTTTCTATTCATGAAGAAACCTAACAGCCTTCCAGCTTAGATGTCAACCTTCTCTTTCCACACCAGAAAAATGGATTG
>NW_005871566.1:275649-279035 GCF_000147115.1 Myotis lucifugus | reverse complement strand
CCTCTGCCTCCACCTGGTGAAGTTCCAGACCAAGAGCATCCCCAAAGACTTCATTTTAACTTATTTTAACCGCCTCAAACGTGTTCTCTAGTTTCTCGAAGACTTTCATTTGATTAGGGCAGAGGAACACGAAAGATGGCTTCTCCCAGGACCTCAGGACCCGTACAGGTTAATGAGCTTGGCCCTTGGGTCAGACAGACATGTGTTCAATTCCTTGCTCCTTCCCGTGCACCTTGAGGGACCGTGGGCAGCTGCAGCTCCCACGCTTCTGGTCCCTCTGCCGTGGGATAGAGATGAGGCAGGGGAGCTTGTGAGGAGCCGAGAATCTTCCTGCTCACGGGGGGCCCATCAGTGGAAGCCAGCACCCATGATCCCCTCCTGGGTGGGGGGCATGAAAGCAAATCACATTTTCTTGTGAGCAATAACCCTTCCCACTCCTGGCACCCAGCTCAAAACTTAGACCCAGCAGCCGTTCACACGCCTGTGTCTCCCCCACAGCCCCTCCCACCTGCCCAATTCCCATGTGCCATGTGCTACAGTCTCTCGAAGGGTCAAGAAAGTCTTTTTTCTCCCAATGATATCTTATGTCTGGACGCAGCCTTGAGAGGTCACCTGCCGTCCACCCTTGACCACTTTTCACTGAGCCAGACAAACGGGCTTTCTCTCCACATTTGCTTAACGAGGACGTGCCTTTCTCTTTCTGTGGTTTAGGAAGAGCCTAATTTTAACACATCCGAGGAGATATTTAAAGGACGAGCCATGCACAGTCAAAGGTGCCCGTTACAGCTGCGTGTAACTCATGATGATTGGGCCGCATTTACAGGCGACCATCTGGGCTGGGTCTTCACCGATCATAAGGGTCAGCCTTCCTTGTTCTCGATTTTCTAAGTCGGACGCTGATATTCTACGCATGCAGACAGGAACCTGAGGGCGTGGTGGAAGAGATTGGTTAAATGGATCTGTACACGATAATTCTAGGAAAAGGTCTGGGCATTATGGCTTCCTCATCAAAAGCCCCTCACCTGGGCAGCGAGTCCCCCTTCTGCGGGTGGCGACCTAAACCCTAACGGTGCTTTGATCTCATTCGCTGAGTTCCTTTAAAACTCACCCAGTAAAGGGACGTGGCAGCACTGGAGCTGCCAGCCAACAGGAGAGGAGCATTTGCCGAGGTCCGGCACCTGCTTCAAAGGGAGCCCTTTGACCCCTGAGCCCTTTGACCTCTGAGCTGAGGGCCTTGGGGCTCTCAAAAGAGTGATGGACATGACAGGTGAGCAGTCCCCACAGTCAGGACCTCCTGCCCCCGAAAACTGTGCTTAGAAAGGGCTGGTGCTCAAACCTGACTCTGAGACCAAGGTGGAGGGGGCTGTCCATCAGCCGGACCCCCAGCAGCAGAGGGGGCATCTGTGGTGGGGTCAGCAGGGCCTTACAAAGGCCCTTCCTTTGCCTCAGTTCTTTAGGCCTCTCCTGGGCTGACCTCTCTGAGTCTCTGATTGTGGGCTGAACGGCCTGGCTCTTGTCTGCAGTCTCAACCGGGGCAGTTTGGACTTCAGGGGGACATGTGGTTAGTCTGGGGGCATTTTGGGTTGTCACTAGGGAGGGTTGCTTCTGGCATCCGGTGGCTAGAGGCCAGGCTGCTGCCCGTAAACACCCTACGATGCCCAGGGTGGCCCCACCTAAGAGAAC
Organism: Myotis lucifugus; assembly: GCF_000147115.1. Lineage (NCBI taxonomy): Eukaryota > Metazoa > Chordata > Mammalia > Chiroptera > Vespertilionidae > Myotis > Myotis lucifugus. Next base: position 277,352 of record NW_005871566.1, on the reverse strand, counting down.
GACCCAGCCCCAAGGTGACTAGGGCTGAGGAATCCTGACCTGGGCCTGGGAGCCACCCCCTCCCGGGCTCCCTGCAGTGACGGGCAGGTGGCTGGAACTTGGCACCAGCTGTGAATGGACAGAGCAGTGAGCAGAGAGGGGATGTGGCCAGGCCTTCTGCTCCCACCACAGGGACCCAGAATCCCATGGGGCAGCAGCGGGGATACGGCTGCTGGGCTGGGACCGGAGACTCTCCAGCCCCCAGGCTGAGATGGCGCTTCCTCTCTCTCTCTCTCTCTCTCTCTCTCTCGTGCGCGCACGCTCTCGCTCTCTCTCTCTGCATTCATCTGGAATGGAATGAAGTGGATGGATGTGAGCCCTGTGGGACAGGGGAGAGTATGATCGAGGCAGGCACGAAGCACTCCCAGGCATGGGCGAAAGCAAGCCTCCAGCGCCGCAGCCCATACCACCCACTGGCCTTGCTCCAGTGCAGGAGGCCAGGTAGGGAAGGCTGGCGCCTCCAGGCCTCAAGCAAGCAAGCCTGTTTCCTGGTGGCAGCCTAGATCACCAGGGTCCACGCAGATTTGAAACATGGCCTGGGGGCACAGCGGTTGCAAAAGCATTTGAGTGAGGAAAACAGAAGCGTGGAAGGCTCTGAGAATCCATCCATCGCTCCCAGCCCCAGCCCCTGGCTGCCAGCAGCTCTGCGTGGGGGCCTGGGAGGGAAGGGGCAGTGAGGGGGAGCTCCTGCGAGGGCGAGGCCATGACTGAGGGGCAGCTAAACTCCGAGTGTCTTACCTTCGCATTGAGGAGCCTTTTCATTCCTCTGGTCATGGACGTGCCTCTGTCCTCCGAGTTTTTCGAAGCGGAACTGCAGGTCAGCACACCGGGCTCTCAGGTGGCTGCTGACGCCTGGCCCTGCACCCGCAGTGGCCATGGCCCCTGCCTTGCACCCACAGAGGGATAAGCCCAGCCACAGCCTGGCTCCCGCAGGACGGCACTCAGGCGGCCATCTGCAGCCTCGCAGGAATTAGCCACCGCTCACCTGGCCACGTAAGTGGTGTTGCCATTCCCTTTGCTGACGAGGGACCGAGGCCCAGAGAGGGTAAGGCTTGCCCAGGGTCACGCTGCCAAGGCCACCAGTGGGCCCAGCAGTCCCCAGTCCGGCGCCACGAAAGCCTAAGCTTTGGAGACTGTGTGTGAACCTCACTCGCTCATTCACTGAACACACCCCTGCGAGCGCATCCTGGGAGGCGTGTGCTGGATGCGGGAGCAAGACAAGACGCTGTCCTTGGCTGCGAGACTACACTCCGTGCGAGCGAGAGGGACGGCCCAGCAGGAAGCGTCGCAGAGGAGAGGAGCTGAGGCCCTGGGTGGGAGCCACCAGGAGGCTGCGGGGAAAAGTGAGCCTGAGGCAGAAGCCCAGAGTTGAGCAGCCCAGCGCAGGAGGAACGTTTCAGGGAGAGCAGCAGCAGCCCCAGAATGTGTCAGAAATAGAGACTGTGACCACCCAAGGCCGCCCGTGGCTGGCACACCCGCCAAGTCCCGTCCTCTGCTGCAGGAACAGTGAGGAGCACAGGGAGGAGGGCACCGGGCAGGCTGCAGAGCCGGCAGGGGAGGGGGGGTGGCAGGACAGTCACCACCTCCTTCGTGGCTTAGAACAGAGGCCTCAGCGAGCGCACCCCAAATCTTCAGAGGCGCCATTTCCACCCAGGCCTGGAAAT
>NW_005871566.1:271557-274525 GCF_000147115.1 Myotis lucifugus | reverse complement strand
AACTGAGCCCTCCTGCACGACTTAAACCCATCCAGCCCTTCCGGGAAGACAGAGTCCCTGGGTGGCATTCATGAAGCCGGCATAACTGGATGCCAGGGCCTGAGACAGAAGACCACAGTAAAGGCAGCCGGAGAAGGTGTGTGCAAAAGCCCAAAGCATCAGCAAATAGACGCAAATAAGCCTTGAGAGTGAGTGACTGATTCTCTCAATCTAAGAACTGTTCAGTTTGGGAAACTTTTAAAAATGCCTTTATTATATTAACAGGACAATAAAAAGGGAATATATAATCTTTTTTCTTATAAAATATGTGTCATAAAATTTAATATCCACTTCTGATACTTGAAATGGAAATGGTGAGTGCCTCCTTATAAAGATTTTTTAACAATATGCGTTTCAATCCAAAAATGCTATCATCATTACTTGTAGAATCCCAGGAGAATTCCACGGGAGCCCTGGCAGGTGCCAGACAGAGCATCAAGACAGGAATGGAAAAGCAGTGGTGATCCTGAGAAAGGGCAAAGCAATCAGTATATAGAAGATAAGGCTGTACTCCTGAAAAATGTCAAAATAATAGAAAAAGTATTAAAATAATAAAAACACAGTAGTGCAATCAGTTATAATATAGAACAATCAATATAATTTACAGTCTCATCTAAAATTATAAGAAGTTAGAAATTCATTTGCAATAGAACCCAAGCCCTAAAACACCTTAGAAATAAATTTAATGAGACATGTATGAAGCAAAAAAAAAAGTTTCTAATGAAAACCATTAAAAAATTTTCAATATATGGAAATTCACATGGTTTTTATTGGGTAAGAAGACTCTTTATAATAAAGATAATTTTCCTAAATTAGTCTTTAAGTTCAATATGATCCCAATGTGGGATATATTTTAACTTGAAAAAAACTAATTGTGAAGTTTATCTGGAAGAATTATGAGATGTTTGATAAGATATTTATCTTATAATAACCAGAAAAATCCTTTAAAAGGGTGGTCTTGAGGAACCTGTCCTGCCAGATAGTAAAAGCGTATTAAGTGGTGACCGGTGAGTGTCGTTTGACACTGGAGTGAAAAGAGAGCTGACAGGAGCAGAGATCCCAGGCCCGGCATCGTGGGACTTCTCGGGAGTGAGAAGGTAGAGCTGCAACAGCTGATGGCCACGTAGAACATGGAAAACTGGAACCAAACGTATCCTTACCACAAAGCGAATTCTTAAAAAGAAAAAGGTTTACATTAAAAGAAAATAATAAAAGAAGCCAAGAAATGCTAGAAGAAAATAGAGGACTGCTGTGAAGGTGACATGGCCGGGACGCACACCCAGCGCCTTCACGCAGGCGCGGTGTGGCCGACGAGCTCCGGGAATGGTCGCTGGGCTGTTGCTCACCTGAGTCTGGGTTCACGTGTTCACAGAGCACAGTGTGCTGGGCTCCCACCTCGCCCTGTGGAACGTGCGTGTGTGCTTTAGCCAAGAAATCTCACCAAGAAATGCCTTGCCTGGGCTTTGCACCCAGAGCCGTCGCTCTGCCCAGGACAGCACCTGCCCACGACAGCCTCCTCGCACGCCAGCCCAGGCCCCGCCAGCCCCTGCAGGGGCACGGCTCATGAGAACCTCCACCGGCCCGGAGCGGGTCCTCCCCTTCTCCCTGCAGAAGCGTTTTCATTTGTTAACGGGAGCTCATTACTTTAAACCCCTCCAGCGGGTCCTGCACGTTTCGCTGGCGTTCTTTGCGAGATCAGAAAAAATGTAATTTCTTTCTTGAGGAAGGTGGGATTTCATGTGCGCTGACTGTCTCTGGGTAACACAGCCTCGGCCCTGTAATGAGACCACCGCCATCCACAGCCTCCTAACTAGACATGAGATGCCCAGGACTGACAGGGGTGAGGCCCTGGGCTGGTTCTGCCCCCCAATCCTCCTCAGGGGGAACAGGTTGCCCTGAAGCAAGCCAGAGGCCGCCTGGGCCCACTTGCTCATTTATTTCCCACGGCGAACTGTTCTCCAAGGTGCGTGATGGCGCATTAGGCAGTCAGGCCAGTGGCGGGAGTCCTGTGGCCCTGCTACCAGCACACCGCGGCGGGAGGAGGCACGGCTACTCCATCACCTGCTGGCGCTCATGCGGAAGGAAACGGGATTTGTCCTGAGTCCTCGCCTGCTGCTCCCATGAACATTAGTTCCCACAAGTGAGTGCGCAGGGAAAATCTAAAGGGAGCTGCCGGCTGCCTTCGGGGCATGACCCTCCTCTCTCCGCCACCGTGGACTTCCAGCTGTTCTGACCTTCTATCCTCCATCCTCCCGCTGGTGCTCAGCCAGCACCCCGCCCCCTCCTCTGTCCCCAGACTCCTCTGCAGAAGTCGAAGCCATATGTTTTGGGCCAATGGGCCATGAACAGACGCGGTGCGTGTGGCTTTCGGCTGTTAAAAGGCAGGTGCCTCATTTTTCTCTTTACTCCTCCTTGGCAAACCTTGCCCTCCACGTGGTCCAGACGGGAGGGGACGAGGCAGCAGGACCCCCTTCGACTGGAGTGTGGACAGCACAGGTGCCTACCGTCCTCACTGAGTGGGTCACGTGGTCAGAGCAAACCTTCCTGAGCAAGGCCATCAATTCTTTCAGGCAGAGCTATCTACACACAGCCTGTGTGTCCATGTCCAGGAGGCGTTTCCATAGCAACTGCCCTCGCCCCACCCCAGCCTCTGGCTTTAGGCTTTAAATGGGTAAATGAAGGAGAGAGGATGAAATGTGGTGTTTCGTAGACCAAGACCAGGATGGAGGCCAAAACAACTCCTACTGGAGGCATCTCCCCCAGGCCAGTGGGAAGGGTAATTCCACACATTAGCTCAGAAGCCTGAGGAGTTGCCTCCCTGGAGCAGGCTCCCTCCCCCGCCTGGAGCAGGCTCCCTCCCCCGGAGCAGGCTCCCCCCCCCCAGCAGGCACCCCCCCAGCAGGCTCCCCCCCCTGGATCAGGCTCCCTC
>NW_005871566.1:224209-271147 GCF_000147115.1 Myotis lucifugus | reverse complement strand
CTGCTTTCTGTGCTCTGGGTCACAGCCCCCAACTCAGGGCCTTTTCAAATCACTCAGCTGGTCTTCTCGAAGCAGCCAGCTCGGCGGCCTGCGATGGTGCCAGCTCCAAAAAGCCCTCAGCATTCAGGGCAGGGACTTGGGCCAGCAAACACAGTAGCGGGGAATCCTCCGTGTGACTAATGGAGTCCAGATACAGCCACTCCCCATCACTGCACCCTTCCCGGTGAATTTCCGGCTGACAGGAGCTGCGGCTGTGGATGGCTGTGCACAGAGGCCCAATAGGCTGCACACAGATGCCTGCTCAGCAGGTTCCAGAGCAGCTACTCAGCAGTTCCCGATTCTTCCGAAAAGTCTGGCTGTCTCCTCCTTCTCCAGCCCCAGTCCCCGGGGTGGGCGCCCGATCCATGGTCAAGGCCAGGCCCCTCTCCCACTCTGCCTCCAGGCTCCGAGCTAAGTGGGTTAAATAAGCCCACTTGAGTCATTTAGCCTTGCAGCTTTCCCTGGCCAGGCTGGCCCCATGAGCACCTCCAGAACACGATTTCTGTTAGGGAGCAGGACTGGAGTTTCGGGCCTGTTTCCTGTCCCCGAGTGCCACGGCGTCATTAACAGTGTCAACGAGTCTGCCCCTGGCCGGTGGTGGGGGAGGCCCGGGAGGCCCCGGAGGCCAAGGAGGCCCAGGAGGGGGAGCCAAGCACCTGCTGTTCACAGGAGCCCCTCCTGCGCATGCCGGCATCTCAGACAAAATGCCTGATGCAGCTTTCAGGCCGGAGCAGATTCCGGCAGAAACTGGTCCTGCCCCAAAGCACCAGCAGGGCCAGGCTGTCCCGTTTGCTGCGGGCGAGGCTGCGGCGAAATTCCGGCCACAGCGGCTCCCAGGTGAGCCAGGCGACGCTTTGGCAGGACAGACCCACCAGGGCCCGGCGCCCAGCTGGAATGCCAGTCTTGAGAACAGCAAGCCACGGCCGCTCTCACCGGTCACAGGCCCCCGAGAGGCAGAGCACGTGCTGGCAGGCGAGGCCTCGGCCATGGGGCTGCCACCGCACAGCTGTCAGGGGGACCTAAGAGAGGGCTCCATCAGCCACTCATCAGGCAGCTTCTTGAGGGGGCGTCCGTCATTCGTCTGGTTAATGACAGAGGAGGCAGACTCCTGTCAGCCTGCCCTCTCCCTGCTCCCCGTCTGCTTGACGCTGACCCCTCCACCAGCTGTTATTTCACGTGGTGGGCGGACACCCAGTATCCACACGCTGTCCATCCCTGGAAAGACTTGGAGAGCACATTCTAGAATGTGATGTGATGACGTGATGAAGAGGTGGCTTAAAGACAGGCCAAGTTAGATCCAGGCGGGGATGCGGCCGGAGCCTGGGGGAGGGAGGTCAGGGTGCGGTGGAGGGCTGACCCTGAGGGGAGGGTGGGGAGGGAGGCCCCTGAACAGCCCGGACGGTGTGGCCCGATGGCAGGAGAGCAGCAGGTCTCTGCAGCGTGAGCCCAGCCTCACTGCCACCCTGGGGCCCGGTGCTGTCTTCTTTGAGACGTCCACACAGATACGTTACGGGACATTTTTATTCTGAGTAAATTTGGATAAAATGTTGACAAGCATTTATATATGGACATGTATACATGTATAATTGTGTGTGTGTACATGTGTATATGTGTACATATGGACATGTGTGTATATGTATGCATGGGTGTAGGTCTCTATGTGTGCGCATGCGTATATGCATGTCTATGTCTCTATGTGCATACATATGTGTGTGTACCTACATACCTATATGTGTTTATGTATGTGTATAAATGGGTTCCCGTTTCCTCCGAGGCTGCCAGGACCTTCCGTGCTTCCCATGCCATCAGAGCCCCAGGAGGACAGGAGAGCAACCCCGGGAGGCCGGGCCTGGCAACAGAAGCTGCACCACAGCCGCTCGGTGGCAGGAACAAGGGCCGCTGGAAGGAAAGGAAATCCCCTCACTTAACAGCCTAATAGGGATTTGAACTTGCCTCTGCGGGGAACTGTCAGTTTAACTGTTTTCTCAGATGTGAAGAGCATGTGTCTGCTCTCAAGCACCCGGGGGAGAAGCTGCGACCAGCAGGAGACGGGAGGTGGAAGCCTCCGGCACTGGCCCGCCCGGCCTCAGTGTCTGAGAGGCCCCAGAACCAGCGCCGGCCTCCCCAGACCTGGAGTGGGCCTCAGGGAGCCGGGCGCGCACAGGAAGCGGAGCCTGCTGGGGACATGATGTCAGTGGCGCAGCTAGGAGTGGGCTTGAAGAGGCTGCCAGCTGCGTGGGCAACCTGATGTCGGGGGGCGGGGGGATCAGGGTGTCTGTGAAGCTCATGAACCACATCCTCAAGGACACACGTCCACGGGCAGGTTGAACCATGGACATTGCTGCTTTGGCCGTTGGGGTAATCTACATTCTCTACCACATGGAATCCCAACCCCTGACCCTGCTCACAGTGCCCGCCCTGGCACCCGGCCCTCCCTCCCCGTGTATTCTGCTCAGCCACATGGCCTCCCTCTTAGTTCTTCAGTACTGGCAGCCCACCACTCCCTCTGCATGATGCCCTCTCCCCTCCCCATGCCACGCAGGTCCCTCCTTCTGCTCATTCTGGTCCCAGGCTTCCCTGAGATGCCCCTCGAGTGCCCATGTCACCCTCTTCCCACGCCGCCCTCTGGTTTTCTCTCCTGCACCTGGCACCGTCCTCCTCTAACTTCACTCCTTCCCAGACATTTCTTTCTCTCCCGCTGACGCATGAGCTCCCTGGCGGCTACAGTGCGTGCCATGCCTGCTGCACCCTCAGTCCGGAAGAGCCCGGGCAGTTGGCCGAAGCTCCCCAAGTGCTCCCACCCCCGGGACTGGCATTGTCAGGAATCCCTTACTCAGTGACAGGGACGCCTGTCTCCACGTCCATCCCTGGGCCTTGAGCAGCCCTGGAGCAGAGAGAAGCGGCAGCCTCCCTGCAAGCCGCCGACTGTGGGAACAGGTGGCATCAGTGCCCGCTGGGCGCCAGTGGGAGCCCCTGGAGGCCCGTGCCAGCCACAGCACCAATGCTGAGTTTGTTGAGTGTCCTGCCTGGAATGAAGGTTGGCTCTTACACTGCTGATCTCCTGATACAACCACCAACACAGGCACTGTCACCACACCCAGGTATGGTCCAGGCTCCAGTTCCTGGCTTACGTCTGCCATCTGCTGGCCACTCGTTAAAATGCATCGGAGAAGAGTTATTTTCCAGTCCAGCACATGCTTTTGTTTCCTTCTGCGGACTCATTGCCATCTTTACTGGTCTCTTGGCAAGAGCTGCCTGGCTGACCCATCCTTAACTTGGGCAGACTCTAGACCCCATGGGTTAGGGAAAGGCATTTGGCCTTATCTTATGCGTCTCCTGCTCTTTATATAATTAACTCTATTAACGCTCGATATGAAATATGAAAGGGACAATTTTCATCACTATTTACACATGAAGACATTCAGGCACAGAGAGGTTAAGTAAGTTGTTCAAAGTTGCACAGCACAGGGGGTGGAGCCACAATTTGAACCCAAGCAGGAAGGCACCTGAGGGCACGTTCTACCAACAACTGTGCAAAATGGTCTGGGTGCCCCCTCAACTCTGCTTGGGATGCATCACACCCCTGCCCCAAGGGGCCCCACCAGAGCACCCAAGAGAAATATTGGGAGACTGGGTCCAATGCAAAGCTTTGGCACTGTGGCAGCTCAGAGTAAGTGCCTAATAAATGTCAGCTGTCGTTATAACCACACTAACGTCCCTGAGAAGCCCTGCAGGAAAGAACCTGCTGAACTTCAGCTCATCTTTCTCCAACCTGGCTGTCGCCGAGCCCCTGGCCCCCCTCAGTCTAAACTGCTTCCTCAGAGGGATAAGAGCTCAGGGCCCACCGAGGCACAGTGAGGGTGCGAACCCAAGGGGCATGTGGCCCAGCGCTCAGCTATCTGCTCTGGCTTCCACAACCTCTCTCTACCGAAAAGCAGCTCTTTTTTCAAAAATATTTTTTATTGATTTCAGAGAGAGATGGAAACATCTATAATGAGAGAGAGTCATTGGTTGGCTGCCTCCTGCACACCCCCAACTGGGGATTGAGCCCACAACCCAGGCATGTGCCCTGACCGGGAATTGAACCGTGACCTGCTGGTTCATAGGTCAATGCTCACCACTGAGCCACGCTGGCTGGGCCAAAAAGCAGCTCTTGCCACTGATAAAGAAGAGCATTGGAGCTATTCTCCTGGCTCCCGGGACTAAATATCACATTTGAATTCTGCGGTGCTAATTTGTCAGCTCTACAGACCAGAGGCAATGAAGTCTGAGACCAGGAAGACTGTTTTAATAATTCTGTCATTATTCTTCATTTTCAACACCACCACACATGAAAATCCCATTTCCATTTTCTTTAAAGGTGCTAAATGGCTTCACACTGTGTTGTGAACATTTACATCAGCCCGGTGGTTGCAAAACAGGCTTGGTCTCCAGGCCCTGGGCCGTGGCAACAGCTGGACAATGCTCTCTCGGTGCTTCATTCCCAGCACAGGCGTCTTGGTCACTGAGAACTTCTGGGCAAGTGTTGCTGTGTGTTGCCATTCACCGAGATTTCACAAGCCCTGGGCATAGTGGTTCGGCCGGGCCGATGCCCCACAGGAAGCGAACAGGAAACCAGGCTTTCCTGCTGGGTCAACACCCCAGAAACTGATGGAGAAACCGGTGACCGGCCTCCCTGACAGCGAGCAGAGTCAAGAGGGGAAGTGAGTCGGCATCTGAGGTGGTGGCTGTAAGAAAGGCACACTGAGAAGGCAAGGTCAAGGAGGCCAGGCCCTGGAGGCCACTGCGGAGAGCCATTTCTTTTCAAGGCATTGAAGCTCTGGGGCCAAAAACCAGAGCTTTTACAAGGGGCCAGCATCTGGGAAAGTCACCAATGGGATAGGAAGCCAAGTATTTAAGTGAATGAATGAATGAATGAATGAACCAATGAACAGTGAGTGAATGAATGAATGAATGAGCAGTCTGACAAAGAAGGAGCAAATGGGCTAGACTCGCAGGGCCAAGCCTGCAGCCGCCTTCTGAAGCAATTTCCGTGTCTCAGCCAGTGTTCCTGTCACTCACCCAGTTCTTCTAGAAGCAGAATGTGCAGGAAACAGGGCTAGTTTGTGCTGGCGCGGTGTGTTTGCCTTTAGGATCACAGAGTTGACTCATTAAAAAATAGAGTGAAAGGAGGCAGCACCTCTATTTGGTGACAAAACAAAGTGAAGAGAGGGAGGATGGCCAGGGCACCTCATTCCTGCTCACAGTCTTAAAGAAATGGCTGGTTTTCCTCCGATGATTTTTTTCTCTTTTCACTCTTGTCTCTGTAGACACGGGACATGGCTGATGTCCTCTGCAGTGGCAGTGAACTTCCTGACCATGTCCCTCTTTGCCCCCCTGAGTCTGTGCGGGTGCGTCTGCAGCTAACTTGGTGGAGACTGATATGAATTTATTTAATCCTCAGGACACGCCTTCGAAGTTGGAATTGTTATTGTCCATCTTACCCAGACGGGGAAGCTGAGACCCAGAGAGGTGATACACGCTGCTCAAGGTCACATAGCTGTCAGTGGCAGAGCCTGGATTTAAACCTGGCAGCCTAACTCCATAGCCTTGACCACCAGTTAGTCCTCTAATGTCAACGTGCTGACATCTGAAGAAATTTCAGCACTTTCCTGCCATACGTATTGCACCTGCTATTTCCAGGAGTATAAGTGCCTTTAATTTAGTGAAACCTGTTATTGGAGAAAATATAGCAAGATCATTGATTCTGGAAATGAGGAGAATAAGACCGCAATCACAGTATTGCTTGAATCAGGGGTTGGCCTGCCTGGAAGTGGGAATGCTAGTGAGTGGAGGCTCTGAGAAGAGAAGGAGCTACAGAGGATGGCAGTTGGGCCTGGGATTAAGGCATGCAGATGTGCAGATGTACAGGCATGCAGATGTGCATATATGCAGGTGCGCAGATGTGTAGGCGTGCAGGTGTGCAGATGTGCAGGCATGCAAGTGTGCAGGCATGCAGGTGTGCTTGTATGCAGATGTGCAGGCATGCAGGCATGCAGGTGTACAAGTGTGCAGATGTACAGGTGTGCAGGTGTGTTTGTATGCAGATGTGCAGGCATGCAGGCAGGCAGGTGTACAAGTGTGCAAGTGTGCAGGTGTGCAGGCGTGCAGGTGTGCTTGTATGCAGATGTGCAGGCATGCAGGTGTACAAGTGTGCAGATGTGCAGGTGTGCAAGTGTGCAGGCGTGCAGGTGTGCTGGTGTGCAGATGTGCAGGAGTGCAGGTGTGCAGGCGTGCTGGTGTCGGGTGGGTCCAGGACTTCTGCAGACAGAGGGCTCAGTGAGCCTGTGCCTGTGGGCTATGACCTCACCACTGTTTCTCAGTCCTTTCCTCCCTGCTCAGGGGGGACAAGATGGGTAGAGGGGCTGGAGTTGGGTGTTTCCCTTCCCAGCGAGGCTCTGACAACCCAGCAGGTCAGGCTCAGGTTCACTAGTGTCCGCTGAGGGCACGCCTTAAGAACAGAGTGCTCTGGGGCAGTGCAGAAACTCACGGGGCAAACCTGCTAAGCTCCTGCAGGTAAAATTCACAGAAGTGTCAGGGCCTTGGTGACTGGGTCCTCCCGGAGCTTTTGTTTCTTGGGCTTGTCCCGCTGAGCCTCCAGCCCGGGCATGGGGTGCGGCTGGGTTCTCTGTACAGGCACTGGTTCCCATAGAGATGTCTGCTTCGTCGGTTGTGATTCTCTGCACTTGTGTGTTGGGCTCTCTAACTGGGGGGCCGTGGTGGGTCTAAGAGAGTGGCATCTCCCAGCTTCTTGCATGCCTGACCAGCAACCGCAAGTCTCTAGTTATATTCTTTATGGTTTCCGCCCATTCGTAGCATGTGTTACTAGGTTTCCATTTACAAGACAGTTGGGAGGGTATTGATTTAAATACATTGATTTTAAGAAAATAAATAAATTGGTTTGTTTTAATGAAGTAATTAAGAGGACCAGCATTCCACAAACATGGCAAAGATCTTGAAAGTGGTTTGAGTGACAACAGTTGGGGAAGCAGAGACAATAGCTGTCATGAGGAAGAGGCATGGTGAGTGCCTGTCAATGAGCCGGTCATTATTCTCAGGAACTCGTTAGCGGCCCAGTGTGAGCAAAGGGCCCTTTGTGTTAACTGACCTCCAGCAGGTACCCTTGACCTCCAGCAGGCACCCTGGGCCTCCAGCAGGTACTCTCAACCTCCAGCAGGCACCCTGGGCCTCCAGCAGGCACCCTGGACCTCCAGCAGGCACCCTGGGCCTCCAGCAGGCACCCTGGACCTCCAGCAGGCAACCTCAACTTCCAGCAGGCACCCTGGGCCTCCAGCAGGCACCCTTGACTTCCAGCAGGCACCCTGGACCTCCAGCAGGCACCCTCTACCTCCAGCAGGCACCCTTGACCTCCAGCAGGCACCCTCTACCTCCAGCAGGCACCCTCTACCTCCAGCAGGCACCCTGGGCCTCCAGCAGGCACCCTCTACCTCCAGCAGGCACCCTGGGCCTCCAGCAGGCACCCTCGACCTCCAGCGGGCACCCTCTACCTCCAGCAGGCACCCTGGACCTCCAGCAGGCACCCTTGACCTCCAGCAGGCACCCTGGGCCTCCAGCAGGCACCCTTCGGAAGAGAGTCCAAGAGAGCGGCTTTGACGCAGTGGGGATAACTACACGGGACCTGTGCTGCTCTATCTGTCGACCAATCACCTGCTCTCCAGAAGCTTCCAAACCACCCCTGCTGAGGGTCGTAATCAAACCCCTCAAGTGGGGCTTCCTTCCAGCCACAAAAAGTGCCCCTTGTGGTCCAAATGATGCCCCTTGGGGTTCAGACTGAGGTGAATTAATGGCCTAATCCATCCAGCTCCTCTGAAGAGAATATTTCAATCCTATCAGCAGCCCAAACTCCCCCCTGGCAGATAAGACCGCCCACTGCTCATGAGAGCCCAGGAGGCAAATGACATCCTTTGCCTGTGATTGTTGAGTGGAACCCTGGGTGCCAGACCCTGAGGGGGAGCAGGCTGAGCTCAGGCTCGGTCCCATCTCCAGGGCTCAGTGCCAGCCAGGTAAGCCTGCAGCCCTCAGCCAAGTCAGCACAGGCAGGAGCTAGACACCATATTCAAAGCACAGCTGGGTAGGCAGGGGATCCACAAGGCTCGGGATCATGACAATGGAAACAAAATGGTTTTATCTAAGTCAGCGGTTCTCAACCTGTGGGTCCCGACCCCTTTGGGGGTCGAATGACCCTTTCACAGGGGTCGCCTAAGACCATTGGAAAACACATATATAATTACATATTGTTTTTGTGATTAATCACTATGCTTTAATTATGTTCAATTTGTAACAATGAAAATACATCCTGCATTTCAGATATTTACATTATGATTCATAACAGTAGCAAAATTACAGTTATGAAATAGCAACGAAAATAATTTTATTGTTGGGGGGTCACCACAGCATGAGGAACTGTATTAAAGGGTCGCAGCATTAGGAAGGTTGAGAACCACTGATCTAAGTGGCAACAAACACGAGTGGGGCAAAAGCCAGCAAGGTGAGGTGGCCTTGGTGTGGGCCGAGGGATGTTTAACCCTGTGCAGGATGTAACATCACTGCTACTCCAGCTGCGCCCAAGAGGGCTGTATGCTGGGACTCGTGAAAGGGCTTTTCTTATGATGTTTAAATGGTCCAGGGTTCAGTATCTCAGTCATAGGAGGATGCCATTGAAGCAGTGAATGGACAGAAATATAAACACAAAACTGGGATCCAGGCTGGGGATGAGAAAAGTGGGTACTCCAGGAGAGAGAAGGCAGCCCTGGAGGGGTGAAGGGAGGGAGTGGGCAGGGGAGAAGGAAGGAGAGGACCCTTTTGATTGGAAGTGACAAAAACAAACTAAACTGGGTTAACAAGAATTAGAGGAACATCAACGCATGACATGGAGAAAGCACAAGAGGTACAGGCTCCAGGTGAAGCGGGCTGCCTGCGTCTCTCCATCTCTCTACTCCGTGTCTCCGGTAGGCACCCTGGGCTGGCACCACCCGCCCATGGGCCTGTCACCCACAGGGACCAGGAAGGAGAGACCCAGCATCCCTACCAGCCTCTCAAACGACTCACTGGCTCGCTCGGGCATGTGCTCACCCCAGGCCAACCATGGGTCATGGGACAATGGGGTAGGTACTCTGATTGGCCAAGTTGGACCAACTGATTAACAGTCCCGCCAGAAACATGGAGAGGAGAGAAGCGAAGGTCCCAAAATGAACAAATGCTTTGAAATACTTCCCCCCGCAATTTAATCCGTATAATCCCACCAAGTAGGCGTTTTATTCTCAATTTGACAACATTAACTCCATGTCAAACTTTGCCACCTTCAGCTTTGCAGACAAGTCAGGTTCTGAGATGGGACAGCTGTGGATGGATCCACGAGGTCTCCACCCTCCACCGCTGCCCAGGACTAGACTGGTCATGAGCCCACCTGGGCTGCTGGTCGGGTCAGGCAGCACCCCTGCTTCCCTGGGGCCCCAGGCCCTGCCTCAAATCTTCTATTTCTGGGACCCTCCCCCATAACTGTGTTCAGGAGCCACTGCCCAGACGACTGGGGAGAGTGACTGCAGGGGGAGCATTTCCATCCCAGAGAGAGAAAGCCGTTTCACATCGGAGTGACTTTCTTTGTCAAAATGCCCCCATTCCAGGCAACGCCCTGTACTTTGCCTCTGGTGACAAAAAAAGCCCAACAAAATGTTTCCTTAGACAGAAAGCCGTTTTGGGGGCAGTGAGCTCTCTTCCCACTCCCTGGGGCACCAGCAGGCGTTCCCTGCAGTTCCACGTGGGCCTGTTCCGGTCCCGCCACACGGCCCACACGGACAGTGCTCTGGCTGGTCACGTCGGGAGCATTTCGGCGACCACAGGCTAGACTTTCTCTGGGAGACTGCCCAAGAAGCTGCTAATCCCCTTGACCTCGGTCACAAATCCGTCATCTCCTAGGTTGTCCTTCTTGGCTGATATTCAAAATGTACTCAGTTTGAAAGCCACGTTCCCTTTGGTGTCCAGCATGCTGGGGGTGTGCTGGGCCGCATCAGAAACCAGCAGGTGAGGCGGTTTGTTTTCTGTCTCTCCTGCCATTCAAACAAGACTTTGAAATCTGTCCCCGAAGTAGAGAAAAAACTCCTACGTGTGTTACGCTTGTGACCCAAAGTGATGCGGCTGGGTGTCTGGTGAGCTGTGGTCCTTGCCTAACACATGGCATAACCTCGAAGTTCACCAGATCACCACCATCCGGAAAGAAAGCTGCGAGACGATGACACAGTGAGATCGAACACAGCCAGCCGGCCGCCTTGAACAGGAGGAGCACTGGTGCCCCGATTGGAGGCCACGCTCCCCGCTCCCCACGAAGTCCCCATTCACTCAGGGGACTGAAGTCAGGCCCTGCTGCCACCAGGCTTGGCCCCTGGACGGAGGACCAGCCTCCTGAGGACCAGCGAGGGGCTGTGTTCCCTGGTCTGTCACTAACACACTGGCAAAGCGTCCGCCTGGTGCCAGGTGCCGTGTACGTGCAGAGGCCACAGAAAAGGATAAGAAAACTTGCCCCTGAAGGGCTCGCCTACAGCTGGAAGGGAGGCAGAGGCCAGGGGGAGGTACACTTGCCCAGAGCCATGCCAGGGGGCATGGGAGGAGCCTGGGGGTCAGAGGAGAAGCTGACCTGGGCCTGGATGCTGGCCGAGGCCGCCCCAGCTGCACCTGCAGGTGGCGGAAGAGGGAGCCCGGGAAAGCTCAGCATGACTGGAAGACACCGGCTGGAAGGGCATGCCCAGAGCCTGGTCTTCCCACTGAGAACACGAGACGCTATACCTCCCTGTTGGGCTCTTGGGCAATGGGTGTGAGTTGCCCACCTCCTGTGAACAGGGGCAAGCTGGCCTGGGAGGCGCTGGAATAGCACCCAGTCTTCAGAACCGGGATGAATATCCATCTGAAGACAGTTGGCAATAAAATAGTCTTCACACTTATTGAGAGTTCGCCCTGATCCTGCCGAGCCCAAGCTTGATTTAAAACCCTTCCATCTGGAATTATTAGTTAAGGGCAGTTTCCCAGTGAAGACGGATGGGGTAAGCGATCTCACTGCTGGCTTTCGGGGAACCGTGGCATACCCCTACCACGCAGCAAAAGTTCTTTAATCATGGTTGATTGATGATTAGAGGCCTTGAATTATTAGCGAATGGCATCTCTGCAAAGGAATGACTTATTGGGCCAGCAGACTTTGCAAAGGAACGCAGATCCTGAATTGAAAGGCCCCTCATTTGACTATCTGTCTTCACAGTGGAAACTAAACCCGAAGCAGAGGCTAACGTTTAGCCTTGATTTCCGATCTCTGCGCATTTGCCATGGTGAGGAGACAGAAGCCGGCACGGGAGAGTGCCCCCATTTGCAGGTTGTCCTACACCCTGGGGAGCTCCCACACTCAGGCCTCGCCACCTCAGAGCGGCCTCTGCGTTCCGGATCCCCGTGAGGAGGAAGCAAGCTTGCAGCCGCCTTCACAAGGGGCCTGTCCTGAAACAACGGACGCGCCAACGCCACTCCCTGGCCCGGGCCCGCGGCCACCCTCTCAGTTCATTTGCTTGAGAGCACATTGTATTGGTTCCAAGGGAAAAGAACGTGCTGGTTTTGTGACTGACATGCCCCACTTCTTCCCTTCCTGCTTCCCTGGTTCAGCCTCCAGTGCTCTGAAGGGCAAGGTCAAGGGGAGCAGCATGCTGTGGACGTGATCAGCCCGCTCCCTGGCCTCTTGGGCCCATGGGAGGCACCGAGCTCACTCCTGCCCTGCTGGGCTCCCTGCCTGGGGTGCTGCCTCCCTCCCGGTCACCATCAAACTCACGCTCAGCTCCGACAGCACTCACTGGGGCTGCCCTGACCCCAGACAAGGTCACCCCCCTTTCCTGTCAGCACCTCCTTTCCCCCTCACTCACAAAGCAATGTCCTCTTATTTTTTGGTTTTTACAGAGACTGGAAGGGAGGAAGGGAAGGAGAGAGAGAGGGAGAGAGAGAGAGAGAGAGGGAGGAAGGGAAGGAGAGAGAGAGGGAGAGGGAGAGAGAGAGAGAGAGAGACAGAGAGAGAGACAGAGAGAGAGAGAGAGAGAGAGAGAGAGAGATCAGTGTGAGAGAGACACATCAATTGGTTGCCTCCTTCATATGTCCCAACCATAGTCCCAGGGCTAGGGTTTGAGCCTGCAACCTAGGTACATGCCCTTGACCGAGAATCAAACCGAAGACCCCTCCGTGTGTGGGCTGGACTTTAACCACTGAGCACCACCGGCCAGAGCGTCAGTGTCCTCTTAAAAGCATAAAGGAAATGACTAATATATATATGACTACACGATACTTTACATTTCACATGGAAGAGGGTGTCAGGGAAAGATACTTCTAACCCGTGACTGACAGAGCAACACCCTCACGTATAAAGTGCTCTTACAAACAAATAGAAACGGGCGAAGAACAAGCACAGGCTGGTCACATGGAAACAAATGGCTCAGAAACAGACTCTCCTGTGCTCGACTCATTCCATTTTTAAGGGCAGACACGGAAGTGAAAACTACAATTACAAACCCTTTAATTTTCTTTTTTACTTAGACTGGCAAAAATTAAAATATTGGTAATAAACACTATTGATGGAGCATTGGAGGACAATTGTTGGTCTAGGAAATTCACTTTGAAAAAAAATCTATTTCACCCTAAAGTATGAATGATTCCCACCAGGACAAGAACAATGGCCGCATTTCAGGCACCGGTATCAGGCCGGAGAGAGAGCCAAGGGGCGGAGGGAGCTGTCCGCAGCTCTCACGTCTCACTGGAGAGTCCAGCTGCCCACCTCCCTCGAGAGACAGGACGGCGGGGCAGGTGTGGAGAGCAGGGAAGCCCACCTGTCCGCACTATTGGGGTCACAGGACAGCCTGCTCCAGGGGAGGGAGGGTCGCGATCATTCACAGCAGCACGACTGGCAGTCTGAGTGTCTGGCCAGCTTCACCGCGCGGAGCTGAGCCACGTGCACCGTGCACCAGGTCCTGAGACAAGCCTCCCCCCACCACACCCCCCGTCCACCTGGAGCCCCTCGCCTGGACCCACTGCAACCTGGGCTGTCGGTGCTGCTGTTCTCAGGGGCGGAGGGAAAGGACGTGAGGGGGAACCTGTCACCTCTCTGGCTGTGATGTTAGCCCCTCAGGAGGGCTTGCTGGGGACCACCCCACAGTCTCTGAGTCTGTAGCTCTGGGGCGGGGCCTGAGAATGTGCACTGTAACGAGTCCCCGTGGGGTGCTGACGCTGCGGACCATAGCACCCGCGGGGAGAACCACCCGGGTGGGTGAGTCAGAGGCTTCTGATCTGGGGCAAAGGGCAGCAGGGGCCCTGGATGCAGCCCCACGGGGATCACAGGTGCAGCTTCTATTTCAGCCGCAGGACCCCGGCCAGATCCTACCCTGAAAATAACCAATCCAGGTCATGACCTGGCCTTTGAATGGTGGCCCAGAGAGCAGGTGCCATGAGATCACCAGCCCAGTGCCCAGGGCTGCCTCCTGCCAGTCTGGGAGCCTCCACCCTGGCAGGATAGCAGAGTCCCAGGGCCCAGTCCCCACTCTCCTGACCTGCTGTGTGCGCGCCAGCAGCTCCTCTGCCCCAGCTTCAGGGCCTGGTCAGAGAGCACAGGCAGCTCAGGGCCTGGTCAGAGAGCACAGGCAGCTCAGGGCCTGGTCAGAGAGCACGGGCAGCTTCAGGGCCTGGTCAGAGAGCACGGGCAGCTTTAGGGCCTGGTCAGAGAGCACAGGCAGCTTTGGGGCCTGGTCAGAGAACACAGGCAGCTCAGGGCCTGGTCAGAGAGCACGGGCAGCTCAGGGCCTGGTCAGAGAACACAGGCAGCTCAGGGCCTGGTCAGAAAACACAGGCAGCTCAGGGCCTGGTCAGAGAACACAGGCAGCTCAGGGCCTGGTCAGAGAGCACGGGCAGCTTCGGGGCCTGGTCAGAGAGCACAGGCAGCTTTGGGCCTGGTCAGAGAGCACGGGCAGCTTCGGGGCCTGGTCAGAGAGCACAGGCAGCGTGCTCCTGCCGCAGGGATCGAATGGAAGGCGCTCGGACTCTGTGGCAGTGCCCAGCGGGGTGCGAGCTCAGGAAGAGTAGTGCCATGAGCGACAATAGAAAGGGCTGCTACCAGTTCTGCCCTTAGGCAGCTGATCAATGATTCTCTCTCATCATTGATGTTTCTATCTCTCTCCCTCTCCCTTCCTCTCTGAAATCAATAAAATATATTTTTAGAAAAAGAAGTGATGGTTTCCTGCTCACATCTGCCCTTCCTCAGAAGCAGGGACACGAAGCATGAGTTTCCCTTGGACGCGCGGAGATTTAGGGTGGAGCTGGCCCTGACCTCGCTGAGGGGCATGACTGAGGCCCCTGGGTCCGAGCCTGGCCCTCCACGCTGGTGGTCAGCGGCTACCCGACCAGCACAGACCGGCTGTTAGGACAGGGGACAGAGAGGGCCCTGGGGCTCTGGAAACCTCATACGCAGAGAAGCTGAAAGTAGCCTTTCACTCGTGCCTGTGCACTGGGGCATAGCTCAGATCTCTAGGTCTGGGTCCAGACTCCCATTGACCCACTGGATCCAGCTGGCTGACCTTCGCAGCCTGTGCCCGGCCAGGTGCCCACATTCCCGCCGGCAACCCCTAGACGGCCTCTGCAAGCGGCTGACTACGTGTGAGCCCCAGGCCCGCGACCAAGGCATCGTTAGCCTCTCCGTGTGGCCACAGCGCAGAGGTGGCCGTGACTCGGAGGCTCTGAGCAGGGGTGTCACAGTGGCGCCAGAGAAGGTCCCTCCTCGGGGTTGCAGGGTGTCCACAGCTAACTTGGAACTTCACGGCTTCCTCATGACCGTGTCTCCAGCGCCCAGAGCTCTTCCTGACCAGCTCGGTTTCATGAATTTAAAGTCAGTAGCTGACGCTCCAGGAGGCTGTATTTTAAATATGTATTTGTATTGATTTCAGAGAGAAGGGAGGAGAGAGGGATAGAAACAATGGTGAGAGAGAATCATTGATCGGCTGCCTCCTGCACCCCCCACACTGGGGATCAAGCCTGAAACCAGGGCCTGTGCCCTGACCAGGAATCAAACCATGACCTCCTGGTTCATAGGTTGACCCTCAACCACTGAACCACACTGGCCGGCAGGGAGGCTGCATTTTAAAGCCTTGCGCCATTTGCCAGTGTTTCAACCAGGGCGACTTGACCCCGGGGACCCCGAGCAATGTGTGTGTGGAGACGTTTGTGGGTGTTACAACTGGGGGAGGGTGCCCCTGGCATGAGTGGGTGGAGGGCAGGGATGGCACCCAAGGGCACAGGAGGGTCTCCACCACGGAGAGTGATTCAGCCCAGAGGGTCCTAGTGCTGAGGGGAGACCCCCATAGGCCCACTCACCCACTCGGAAACCTGCCCAGAGGCCAAGAGGTTCCTGACCTCTGTTTTAAAGACCTGCCCTCTGCTGGCCGAGGGCCGCAGTCCCAAGGAGCGGGGTAGCCTATGCCTCTGGAGGCCAGGGCCATGCTATCCCACGTGCCCGGCCTGCCCACCACCGACTCTGGGTGACACTGCCCTTTGGGGCACTGCTGAGCTCGTGAGGGGCTGAGAACGGAATGAGAACAACTACGGAGGAGTTGCTGGCCCTCCTCACAGTGGACGGAGTAGACAGAACCCAGCACAATGCCCCTTAGTGCTACGCGCCGTCGGGGGCAGCAAGTCTCGCCGGGACCCAGCGTTTGCAGAGCCCAGAGCAGGCAGGTGCCTGAAAGAGGGTCCGTCCTGATGCAGAGCCCAAAGAGAAATGCCTCCTCCCCCACTGCCCGAGCTTCTCATCGCCCTGGGTTTACTGAGTGTTTCCCTGTGGGAGGCAGGACCCTACAGGTGTCCCCAAGCCCAGTCTACTCAGACACACCCTAACCTGGCACTGCTTGGGGGTCCGACAACCTGTAAACTGGATAATAAGTTCCCGGTCCCCTACACCCCCACAGGGTAGATGTGTGGGAGCAGCATGCCTGCTACAAACACTCCTGTTCCCATAAACTCATCACCACGGTCCGCACTTGCCCACGTGAGCAAAGCGGGGGGACCAGAGAAGTCCGAGGGGCCCTCACGGCCTGCCTGCGGCCTGCCCTCCCCGCACCTGGCGGACGCGGCATCACAGGTGCTGCGCTGGTTGCACTCCGTCTCCCAGGTTGGCGGTTCCAGGGATGGCTCTGGGGTTGGGCAACCACAGGCTTTCTCAGGCCAGGAGGTGGTTTCATTGGAAGAACAATTTTTTTTTCCCAAAACGTAGACTTCTGACCCATCTGTGTGCAGTGGCCTGAGTCCATCGCTCTCTGAGGATGTGCTGCGAGCAGCGAGCCGCAGTAACGTGTTTCTACGTTACGCAGTTCCTCCCTCATCCTTGCTCAGAGCTTGAGCGCCTCTCAGAAGCACAGGAGCCCTTGTTACCAAGGCCTTGTCTGCATGAGAAGGGTCACCGATCCTCTGGCCACGACATGGCCCCACGCATTGAGCCCCCGCCACGTTGCAGTTCTGCTTCTTGGGGCTTGTTTCTCTTGTTCCTATATTTTGTATCAGTTAAGATTAGATTTGGCCACAAGTGACAGAAAATCCGAAATAGCAGTGATTTAAACAAGACATATTGAGTTCTCCTTCATTTTGAGACTAGAGTAAGGTGGTCCAGGAATGGGCCCGTGGGGCTCCTTGGTGTCAGAGACCTACCCCCTTTCTGTCCTGTTGATGCCCCCACATACAGAATGGCTGCCACAGCGCCAGCCATCGTATCTTCATTCCAGCCAGCAGACCTCGGAGACGGGGAAGAGACAGACCCATCTCCACCCTTCAAGGACACTTCCTGGAAGTTACCTTCCATTGGACAGAACTCGGTCACTTGGCCATATCTGCCTGCAGGGGAGGGTGGGAAATGTCACTCGAGTTCCTGATGGCTGACAGGGGTTCTGTGTTTGAGGAAGGAGAGGCAGCAGATATTGAGAAGATTCGCAGTCCCTGCCCCTCATATTCGTGTTGGGTACCAGTACCAGAGTCCGTGCTGGGAAAGGTAGAGAAGTGTCTTTGCTGTTGCCTCAGGAGTCTTTATCCTCCTTCTCCTTCTTACGGCAGATTTGTTTGGCCTCTGACACACACATTTCAGAGGTGACGGTGACTAGACAAGGTCTGGGGTCCTCTGCCCACGTGCCTTTGGGGGGACCGTGACTACACCTGCTGAGCAGGGACACACAGGGAGGTTCCGGTGCGAGTGCCACTTGGGTGTTATCTGTGTTCACAACGTCTGTGTTCAGAAAATCACAAGAGTAAGCAGGACAGGCACCTCTGATGAGAAGCTCCGTGCAACAAACGAGATTGTTAAAGCGAACGGAAAACCACAATTGATGAAACACCAAATACATACTTAACCTGGGAGACCGCAGCTATCCTTAGACTGCTAAGCAATTGGGAGACTAATGTTCTTAATACCATCAGTTTCCTTGAAAACACTCTTCGGTTATACTGCATAATAGACCCGGTGCAGTTCACAGGTAAGCCCCACTGGAGGCTTAGGCTTTCACCAGTGGTTTCCCACGGAAACATGTTAAGCGTGTGGATAGACGCGGGAGTGGACTTGTAGGAGACGCAGCCACATCATGAATGTTCAGTGCAGATATCAGCCGGGGAAGGCGATGCTGTGTCACACAGACTGGCATCCACAGGAACGCCTGACGTCTCCTACGCCAGGGGAGCTTCAGAAACACGCCCCCGGGGCCCCTTACCCCCAGGACACAACCATCCCTCTGAGGCCTGTGAAACTAGCCAGGGGCTGGGCTTGTTTACATATTGGCTCCAAAACACACAAAGGCTGCAACATTGATTAATAAAAATTAATCAATGTCTAATTCAGTGTCCACAAAATGTAACATTTTGTTCTCCTTGTGAATTATTAACTTGGGCATCATTGACATTTTCCCTGAGTATTTTATTACTTTTGAAAACAATCGGTTGGAGAGAGTGTCCTATGGCAGGAATTCACCAACATGCACAGCAGCCAGGATTCACCACCCACCAGCTGTCCGCGGCCAAAGCGAACTTCCTTCTAACCTTCCCATCTGTAAGGCGTGGGTCTGTTTGTAACGCAGGGCTGTGGATCCGTCTGCACCTGTTGATTCCATGGGAGGTTTCCAAAAAGAATGCCTTCAGCAAGGGTCGGCACTCTTTTTTCTGTGAAGAGCCAGAAAGGAAACAGGTCTGGCTTTGTGGGAACAGAGGGTCTGTGTTGTGACTAGCAGCCCTGCTGTGACAGCACAGAGCAGTCATCGGTGGCACATAAATGATACACGAGCATGGCTGGGCGCCAATAAAACTTTATTCACAAAACAGATGGGGGAGAGGGGCGGCAGATCATTCTCTGTCCCTTGCCTCGGATCCAGGAAGGCCTAAGACCACCTACACTTCACACTCAAAAACTACACTTTTCAGAAAAGCACTTTTATCATGAATAACCCAGAAATGTCTTCGATTCTCCTGGGAGCCCCCAGTGATCGCACAGCGGCTCTAGGGTCAGATGGGCGCTCCAGGGCCCCAGGTGAGGAGTGAGGAAACCATGTACAAACACCGAGGCTTTGCAGTAAATGTTCCCACCCCTTCCTCATAAGAAAGAGGAGGTTTTAACCCTGAGTCTGCTAAAGCGACGTTTAATAGACTTCACCCATTCATCCCAGGGTGCCGGAGGGCACTCACAGGTCACGCTCATCAATCATTAAGGTTTCCCGATTCCCTGTCGCCTTTTAGGTCTGCAATGTGTGCATGCGAGTGTCCTGATAGCATTTAGCGTTTTGCTGAGCCAGACTCTCATCTATTGCTCAGACCAGGAAACTGACTTTGTAGAGCTCATGTCCTACTGTTAACCCTTTTTAACCTTTTTAAAAGCCATCCTCTCCCCCACACTTATCCCAGCAGTAAGTGGACAAGTAAAAAATCAATTAAGCTTGTGATTTTGTTTAAAGATACAATGTAATTGGAGTAACATGAAATGTCTTCTTTAAGAAAAAGAAGAAATAAAGATAAAACATATGAACAATAAAATGGCAATAAATACATATCTATCAACAATTGAATCTAAAAATCAAAATAAATGAACAAGCAGAACAGAAAGAGACTCATAGATACACAGAACATTTTGACAGTTGCCAGATGGGAAGGGTTGGGGGATGGGTGAGAAAGGTGAAGGGATTTAGAAGAACAAATGAGAAGTTATTGTGTAGCCATGGGGGTGTAGGGTACAGCAGGGGGAGTACAGTCAGTGATATTCTAATCCCTAGGTATGGTGTCAGATGGGTATGAGTATTGAGGGGACTGGGGTGTACACCTGAAACAAATATAGTATTGTATGTCCACTGTAATTGAAAAATAAAAATCGATTTTTAAAAAGATACAACCTAATTGGAATTTATTCATTAAAGGCTACTAAATTATTTTGCTTACATAATCCATGCAAGTTAAATTATGTCTGTTCATCTTTAAAGTATGCACTGCTTATAAAGTTGTAAGCATAATCATTTCTTTCATAACATTTTATTTATGTGTACTAAAAAACTGGAAAGGATTACTATTTATTTTTTTAATCACTAAAAATACTGAGCACTAATCTTCTAGAAAATATTTCCCTATTTACCTGTTTTTTTCACTGAAACTGAAACAGAATCATAATTACAGAAATATGTATAATCACTAAAATGTATTTTCATTTCACCCCCAATATTACCTGTTATTAACAAATTGCTGGTTAACCTATAGATTATATTTCATCTTCCCTCTGAGCTGGGCTGCTAATGGAAGCAAGAAATTACATTCAAGTTTAATTTAAAAGCTTCTCTGGAAAATCTATCTGACGAATCAAATTTTTAAAAAAGCATAACCTGCTATTTTGGTTCAAGATGTGTGCCCTGAGAATATCAAAGCATCTAATCTGAACTCAGAGTTTATCCTGAGTCTAAGACTAGGAGGTAATCTGAACTCAGAGTTTATCCTGAGTCTAAGACTAGGAGGAAAGAAAGAAAGAAAGAAAGAAAGAAAGAAAGAAAGAAAGAAAGAAAGAAAGAAAGAAAGAAAGAAAGAAAGAAAGAAAGAACTAAAGAAGGAAAGAAAGAAGGGAAGAAAGAAAGAAGGGAGGGAGGGAGGGAGAGAGGGAGGGAGGGAGGGAGGATTAGTTCAATTGACCATAATGTCTTGCACTTTTAGGAGATGCTCTGGGATGCGTTTCTTCAGGCCTGGGCCCCAGCCAGTCCAGCAGGTTGGGCAGTGACGGTGTGTGCTCTGAGAAGGCAAGTGAGCTCAGACTTTCTGCCCCTTCCAGCTCCCCCTCCTCCATGTAGATGTGAGGCAGGGACCCGGGGTCTGCGGCCAGCGCATGGAGCCCACAGAGCTTCTGGAGAAAAGCCAGGGAAAGAGGAGGTGAAGGCCAGGTTCTTCCCCACAGGGCTCGTTCCTGCAGCTCCATGAGGGACGCCTCCGCTCCAGGTTATGAGGATACGGTGGGCCGCCCCTCTGTCCCCAGCCATAACAGACGGGGGCTACGGACTCAGCGGTGGCAGCCAACTGAGGGGAAGGAGCACCGTCACACTTTCCAGCTAAGTCCTGGGAGGACGTATGACGGCCTTCGGCAGTGCTGGCCCTCTCGTAAATTTATTTTTGGGGTTCATCTCTCCACCACCTGTGCCCTGACACCTGCTGTCCCTTCCCAAATGACCATCCCCACCTGGTAGCCTCCACTCAGCAAACTCCAGCTCCTACAGGCCCATGCCATCGCTCTGTGAAGACTTTCCTGCGTTTTTCTGGTCTGAGTGACTCCATAAACGTTTGTTGGGTGGATGGACCGATGGCCGAGGTTAAAGGGCTTCCCCCCGTGTACCTTCAGACACCTCTGGGAGGGGCTGGTGCAAATCTGAGCCAGTTACCGCACCTCAGGGGCAATGGGTCAGCAAGAACCTCTGACCATCACTAGCTAACAGTGGCCCCTGAGGGGTGAGCTCACCCAGGGCCTGAAGACGCTCAGAATCAAACATCTCAGAGCTGGAGGAGGCAGGCGGTGGGGCAAGGCCTGGAAAGAGGAAGCCGAGAAGCCCCGGAGCCCACGGAGCTCTCAGCCATGCCCTCCCCTCGATCGGCTGCCGGCTGTCCCCACCTTCCGCTGGCTGCAGGAGCCACTCCGAGGCTCCCTGTTAACTGGAAACACCATGGCCTGCGGATACTGGTGCCCACAGGCGAACATGGGAACCTCCCCCTGCGTCTGCCGTTGCCTGTTCCACTCATTCGGGGACTGAGGCCACTGCAGCATGTACCCGAGGGGGTGGGGCAGGAGAGGCAGCTCTGGCCAGTGGCCAGCGGGTGCCCGCATCCCGGCCCATCCTTGGTGCAGCGAGTGGATCATTAATGATGAGGCTCCGTACAGAGCCAGACACGCCGCAGCGGCTGTGCCGGGCAGATCCCAGCTCAGCATCCTGGCTGATGACAGTGCTGGTTTCTGCACCGAGTCAGCAATTTTAGAATCTCCCTAAGATCAATAATTCATCATAAACTTCCAACGAAGTAGAAAGCTCCCAAGGGGAAGACCAGGCCTCTCCTCTGCTCTGAGGCCCAGCAAATGCCGGCCCTGCCTGCGGCAGCCTCTCCTTCCCTGGGCGGGCCCCGCTCCTGAGCCACCAGGCCCACCAGGCTCAGCTGTATGGGGGTGCACAGGCGGGAGGAGGGGCAACCCAGATGCCGTGTGACAATGACATGCTGTGCTTATGCGACTACCTCACACCCGTGTGCACAGAATCGCCCCTGATGCGGGGGGCTGTCCCCACCTTCCTTTACAGATGGAAGCTGGGGACCAGGGTCTGCCCGACGCTGCAGCGGGATCAGGCAGGCAGGTCTGCAGGGCCCGGGCTCTCTGGGTTCAGGGTTGCTTCTGGACTTGGGGACAGTGGTTTTTTGAGCAGCCACTCAGCACTGTCCACTCTGCAGGTCTTGGGAGCAGGTGCGCGGAGGGACCAAGTCCACATTGACCTCAGGGTTGTCACTGAGGCACAGAGCCCCACCCCCCACCCCCAGGCACCGGGACAGGCCCAGGAGGAAGTGACATGGGGGCTCTCTACCCCGCCACCATCTGCATCTCACTCCCTCCAGCTGTACCACCTGCCACCTGTCTGCCGCCCACTCTGACAGCCATGGGAAGGGTCATTAGATTTCACAAAACGAGGTCCCAGGACCTCAGGTCAGACACTCCGCTGAGCACCCAGACCCACAAATGCAGGGTCTGCAGAGTTGGGGCCTGGGAGCCATGCTCTTGAACAAGCTCCCCAAGTGCCCACACCCGGGAGCCCGGGCCCCTGCATTTGACCCCATTTCTACAACGCTCTATGTCTGTGACCTTGGACATGTCACCTAATTTCTCTGTCCCCGGTTTCCACCTTTTATAGGTGAGGAAAAGGATAGCTCCAGCCCAGGCGGGCTGATGTGAAGACTGAACGAGTTAGTATCTTTCAATCCCTTAGAGGTGCGCTTGTCAACTAAGTCAGTCTCGGCAGATGGGCCCACTAACCTTGACGTATTCCTCTGCACTTCCACTACCACGGGGCTGAGCCCCAGCTTTCCTGCAACAACACATGGAGCCCCTGGGAGTCAGAAGTCGCATCTGCTGCTTCTGTGTGCTCCCCGCCATCCCCGAGTGGGGAGCGCACAGAGCTCACCCTCAGTGACACGGTTCTCCTCAGGCTCCTCCTGCTGGAATCAGCCATGGCTTTGCCCAACTGCCCAACTGCCTGTGCTGAGGAGCTTCCAGGAGAGAGCTAATGTTGTCACCAACAATCCTTAAGCCTCGTCAACCACGTGGTTCATGATTCCCCAGAAAGAGACCTTTCACTCTTGTCTTGGGTCGTGTTCTGCGGAAATAGCCTCTGGAACTCGATCCCATGAAAGTGCTTGCCCTGGACCAAAGCGTGCCTCCCAAAGTCCTACACTGAAGCCCCGCCCACCCTGGGATGGTATTTGGAGGTGGGGCCTTTGGGAGATAATTAGGTGTAGATGAGGTCATGAGGGTGGGGTCCTTGTGATAGGATTAGTGCCCCTTAAGAAGAGACGGGTGTCTCTCTGCCGTGTGAGGACACAGCAAGAAAGTGATCATCTGTGGAGCAGGAAAACTCTTACAGCACCCGCCCCTGCTGGCCCCCGATCTCAGGCCCCAGGCCCAGGACTGTGAGAAGCAGGCCTGTGTAAGCCTCGGTCTGTTGTGGCTGCAGCCCCAGCTGACAGCAACAGCAGTTTAGGGGAAGCACCCCCAGCTGGGCCCGGATGGGGACGCCGACACGGGGAAGCCTCTACCTGATGCAGGATCTCCGCCATCACTCCCGCCCTCACTTCCAGGGGTTGTCTGGGCACCTCGGTACCCAGGTAAACCTGTAAAGCAAAGGGGCAGAGCCTTAACCCCTCTGATGAGGAGCCCTCCTCGAACTCCCCATCAACGGCCTCTGCTGGCCAGAAGATGGGGGCACCATCCAGGTGGAGGGTGGTCAGACCTCTCCTTGAGGGAGAGTAGGATCGAGGGCAGCTTGGTCACACGTCACCTGCGTGTGGTGGAAGAGAGAGGAGGAGACCCTGCAAGCACATCACTAGAAATCCTTACAATCACATTGCCTTTTCTTTCTGCACAAAATATATGGAAGTTATAAAGATCGTGTAGGTCGTCCTGGCAAAGATCCATGGGCAAGCTTGACAGTTGTTTTATGGGGATGGAGCATGGGCATGTGATTTGCAAGCCCTGTTTTGGGTCCACAAAAGCTTAGTAAGACTCCTTGTGTGCCATGGGCATGGTCTCAGCATTTGTGAATGAGGCACATCCACCCCTAGGGCCCAAGATCAGCTACATAATTTGCAGGGCCCAGTACAAAATGAGAATGTGGGGCCCATTGTTCCAATATTAACAAGTTCAAGATAATGACAGTAGAGCATTAAACCAAGCACAGGTTCCTTCTGAGTTCAGGGCCTGTGCTACTGACCAGGTTCCATGCCCAGAACACTGGTCCCACCAGGACCAGAGGGACACACCTCTCAATGCACAACCCTTGAAGGGTGGGTTAGTGGCATCATCTCTGTGCAAAACAGAACAGTACATTTCTATCTTAGCTCAAACACAGGCTGAGAAATGATAATGAACTTATAGAGGTCTTGAATTCTTTCCATCATAAAAACTGTGAATACCTCTTTTAGTTTTTGTCAGAAAAAGTACTTTTTCTGTTAATATAATAGCTAGATACACTAGTGAAGTTGGAGGTCTGTGTTTGAGACCTGCATTAAGAGTGTGGTACCCAAGTCAGCAATCTGGGTTTGGTAATGTACTGTGGTTATGTGAGAGGCCTCCCTGTGGGCAGGTTGCACAGGAACTCTCTGGACTGTGTTTTTAAGTTCTTGTGAGTCTGAAAATTATTTCAGAAAAATCATTTTACAAAGAAAAACAATCGTTCTAGAATTTGTACATAGACTACGTAAGGACATGGGGCTGGGGGACTCAGGGCTCATTTTGGCAGGAGGTGTGAAGTCACTGGGCTAGACTTGGGTCAGGCTCAAAGCCATGAGCTCTGACTCTTAGAGATGATCCCTGGCGCCCTTGGGTGGACACAAGAAAACGTACTCATTTGTGGGTGTCCTAAAAGGTGCCACATTGGATCAGGACTACCAAATAACTCTTAACAATCAACGATGACAATAGCTAGTTAGATAGATGAGAAGGTCTTAGCTGACTATGTGTTCATTCCACCAGTATCACAGAATCTTCTAGAAAGGCCGCTTATAAGGGAACAGTCAATCATTAGTGAGGTGACCACAGCAGGGAGTGAACTTCTGTAACACACTGGAGTCTCAGGACAAAGTGTGCTTGGTCTGATGCATGTGCTGGAGGTGGCAGCACTTCATTTGTATCCTAGGGGGGAAACGACGGTTTACCCAAAAGACAATGCATTTCCCTCCAGTTGGAAACAAAGCAGCTGTGTGTGTCCTTCAGCATGCTACGGCCCGCGGGCCGGATCCAGCACATTTGAAATGAATAAAACTAAAAAAAAAAAAAAAAGACCGTACCCTTTTATGTAATGATGTTTACTTTGAATTTATATTAGTTCACACAAACACTCCATCCATGCTTTTGTTCCGGCCCTCCGGTCCAGTTTAAGAACCCATTGTGGCCCTCGAGTCAAAAAGTTTGCCCACCCCTGGTCTAGAAGGGGACAGACAAATGAAACTGTTTCAGTTTAGGGATGTGAGGCTTTTGCTTGAGGTTTCTATTATTTTCATAGAGGCCCTTCAATAATGAAATAAAATTTCAAAGAAAATAAAGCAGGCAATGGACCCTAGCAATGGTGTTATCTAAGATAGTTTGTGCTTTGCAGCCGATTATAAGGTGCCAGGTTGCCCAATAAATCATAAGGACAATGTAATTTAGGGAAGGTATGTGAATGCTATTTATTTAACCTGTCACCACAGGTGCAAATACTATTTGCAGGACTCCATGAAGGAAACCCAGGGACACATCAAGAAATGGAAGGCACAGGCCTTTGTTTCCTCCTCTGTAAATGGAGAAACGAGGTGTCCTCCCCGACAGGTTCTGGTAAAAATTCTGCAGATTTGAGCTTGTAGAGTGCACACGAGGGCATGGTCGGCAAATCAGAGCAAGTACTGTGCTATAGGGCAGCTGCTGGCCTCGGGATGCGTGCGGATGGTTAAAGAGAAAGGAGAGAAGACCACCACCAGCCTAGATGACGCCTGTGCATGGATGAGGAAGGGCAGCCCTGCTCACCCCTAGCCAAGCACCTGCCCCATCATTTGTGGCAGCCCTGCACTCATGTGCTGTTCCACGGGCAGGATCATCCGCCACTTAGAGAGAGTTTGGAGACAGGGTTTTAAGTGACATGGACTCTTCTGGTGAGAATATAATTCCCTTTCCAATTCTGCATCCATTCTCCTAGGGGTGTCAAGAGAAAGTCTCTGTTTGGGGCCAGCATGGATTTGATGCCTCCCTTTTCACAGAGAGAGACCCTTTGGCGGGCAGCATTTTCTACCTGGAATTATTGGCTCCTATTCCTATTGCACCTATTTTCCACTCCACAAAGAAAAAAAAAAACTGGGTTTTCATTGACAATTGAATCATACCAGTTCCTATCTACAAGAAATGTACTTTATTTGGACACCAGTCCATTTAACGAAAAATATTTAAAAGTACACTAGTACAAGCAGCAGAAGCACGTGGGCAGGAGTGGAGTGGCCTTGCGGTGGGGAGCGACTGCACTCGGGTGGGAGAACAGCCAGGCAGTTCCTGCCACGGAAACCATCTGCAGAGCCACCTTAAACCCAAACAGCCCAGCAGCCACGCTTACCTTAGCACCCAGCAAGGCGCCTTCCTCCGCTATGTGGGTGGGCAGGGCTGGCTTCTGATTCCTGACCTCTGACCCAACCTGTGAGACACAGGGCTGAAACCAATGATGGCAAGCACAAGGCACAAAGCAAGGAGTAACATCTCCCCCAACACGAGCAGAGGCCATCCCAGAAAACATCCAATGGCTGTCCTGCAGATAAAGTGCAGTCATTTAGGGAAGGGGCTCCTGTAACTGATGGTGGGGAAGTGGGGTTTCTGGTTCAGTGTTTCACGTTAAGCGATGCTAGAAACCCTCCTTTCAACAGCGTCTCGTTATGTACAAGGTAGTCCTCTGAGGCTTGCGACGATGGCTCTGGCCATGCAGTATGCACCATCTCCTTCATTCCTCATCCAACAACTACTCCCTGAGGGGCTCAGATGTGGACGGCGGCTGCATTTCTCTCCTGAGAGCTCACCTGCTTCCCCTTAGAGATGGGAAGCATCTACGCAATCTTACAGACCTTCCTCATGCGCGTCCAGAGGCCAATGGAGACCCTGACCAGGTGGGAATCAGGCGGGCCTGTGTTGGTGGGAGAACCGGTAGAGGAACTCTATCATAACAACGGCCCGCACCTTTGCTTCCACGTCCTCTCCCTCCTTCTCCGTCTCAGGGCCTCATAGGCAAGGCTCGCCAGGTCTGCGCTGTGGGGTCCTAATCCTTTCTTTTTCCTTTTTCGTTTTTCCTGATGGAATACATGACCAACTTTTGTTTGTGGTCGACAGTGGGTGGAATCAACGGTAGGCATCTCGGATGAGGTGAGTCCTCCCAGGAGCACAGAAGGCCCCAGGTGAGTGTGCGCAGGTGTAGGCAGGTGCATTCAGGTGAGATGATCGTGGAGAAGCGTGCACTCATGGAGATGTAACCAGTGGTTACAAAGACATAATTAGTAATTGCTGTCAGTAAGTCTAATATTGGCAGTCACTGTTGATTGCGTGTCTGCCAATACCCTAGTCTGTGCTAAAAACTTCACATGTGTATTTTGGTTAAATTGTCCAATAAATTTAAGTCAGAGAGAACATTATTAATCTAACTTTATATGTGCAAGTCGGGGGTCACTTAGATTATGTATCCACAGTTTTGTGATCTAAACCCAGGTTTGCTGTGTGCCATGTTCTCAGAGCCCTGAGGGTACCTTGGCAGAAATGGGGCATAAAGCCAATGTTAATCAGAGGACACCTGAGCTGAGAGTTAGAGACGAGAGGGAGGATGTCGTGGGACTAGACGAGGACAGAGAACCCTTGTCCTGCATGCGCTCCTCCCTCCGACAGCTGATACTTGACCAGTGCCCTTGGCCACCAGACTCCCTCCGCCTGCCTGGCCTCGGCGCTGCGATGACAAGCTGCACACGCCCTGCTTCTGTAGCTGCTTCCTCTTTCCAGGAAAGCACCACCGAGCCGCTGGCCAACAGGAACAGCATCAGGGCACCACCATTACCCCTTCCCCCTGAACGGTGTCGGCAGCCAGTGCGTGGGGAGGCCACTTCCCCCAACTCCTCCAAGCTCAGCAGCCCCAGCTCCACCCCACCAAGCAGGAGACTAAGCACAGCCCGGGCGGGCGGGAGCCATTTCCATTGTCCTGGAGGGTTGCCCTTCAGAGCAGAGTGGAACTGCCCGAGGCAGGCAGGGTGGTTTCTCTGTTACACAAAGCACTGCGGGTTGTCAAGACAGTTTCCTTCTTCAAATGACACAAACTGGGGAACTGCTGCTCTTATTGCTGGGGGGGGGAGGGGGACCCAGCTACATGGAGGGGTTGGATCATGTTCCCTGCCGTCTCCTCTCTGTAGCAGGAAGGGCTCAGTGGGCCTGTGTGGAGGCACAGGCGTGTACATACATCTGCAGCGTGACCCAAGGCTGTTACTCTCCCTGGCTTCATGCCAGTAGGGAAGAGAACGCGGGGAAGAATCCAAGGAGTCTTGGCGGACCACCAGCTTCTCCCACCCCAGTCACTTTGCGGAGTGTCTCCCTATTTACTCGCACGTGAAGCCAACATCAATGAGCAGGTCTTTTCCCAAGAGCATGTCGTGTTGCAACCGGTCTCCTCCCAGGAGAACACCGTGGGTGAGGTCTAAGACCAAGAAGGTGGGCCCCCTGCGGCCGCTGTGAGCGAGAGGTGCTGCCTTTTGACATTTGGCTCTTATTTTTGAGATCAGCCACCTTAGTTCTTAATGAAGACAGACAGGGGCGTTCACAGTGCTTTCATCTCATGGCCAACTCCAGCCCAGGGTGGCTGTGAGGAAACTGAGATATGGCAGGGCTGGTGTCAGGGCGACTGTGGGTGCTTCCAGGGCATGGTCTTCTTTGATCCCCAAGAAATCCGTGGAGTTGATTTTTACCCTGATTCACAGAGGAGGGTGTGGGGTTAAGTGATGTGCTCAATGTGGAGAAACTAATAAGATGCACAGCCCGGGTCTTGTCCCTTTAAGGCCAGCAAGCTGTGCTCAGCCTCTGCCCTTGAGGAAGGGGGGCGGCTCTGCCTTACTTCAGGCCACAGCCGAGAAGCTGTGGACTCATTTGATTAGTAAGCCCCGCACACTGTCCATTGAGAAAACCACCTGGTCAAACCATTTTCTCCTAAACAAGGTTTCTCAACCTCGGCACTGCAGACACTGGGCCACATACTGCTCTGTTGCGGGCCAAGCTGGGCGCTGGAGGGTGTTTAGCAGTATCCCTGGGCTCCACCTACTAGGTACCAAAAGCATCCTCCCCACCCCCAAGCCGAGTGTGACCATCAAAATTATCTCCAGACGTTGCCAAATGTCCCCTGGGAGGCAAAACCACCCCCCATTGAGAAACAGGGACCTAAAACAATACATCAATTTAGTTAAGTTGGACAACATTGGGGTTGTTTCCCCTTTTGCTACTCAAATTAGAGTGAAGATGGGAGAGGCGGGCACAGTGAGTGGGAAAATAGGTAGATTTATTATCGACGTCATTGTCACGAAACACAAAGTGCTGTTTCCTTACCTGGCCTGCGATGGCTCTGCTCTCGTCATTGTACGTGATCAGGGTCTGCTGGCCCTCTTGGTGCAGGGCGGGGCATCGGTGCCTCTTGGCTCCAGACACACAATCGCATCGCAGCAGGAGAAGCAGAGCAACTGCAATGAGACAAAGGGGAGTGAGTTAAACAAGCCCGTCTGTATCAGAGGCTTCACCGGGGCCGTCTGTTAACTTGTACCTCAGTCGTGAATGACAGGGTCATGAATGACAGGGTCGGATGTGCCTTAATCATCTTAGTAACTGCAGAGCTTTGCACAGCCTGGGGCACAGGTGCTAGGTAACTGTTTGTTGACTTGGTTGACTAATGCCATGTAACCAGAAATATGGTGTTTATTTGAAAATCTAGTTTCCTTATTTGCCTTCCCCAAGCCCAGGAGCCCAGAAGCCCAGACAGACATCTGTGTATTGCTGCCCCGTTTACAAACCTCGGGTCGCCCTGTGGCTCCTCTGCTGTAGACTGCTGCTCACTGAACAGAAGCTGCTTTTGCCAGACAGACAGCATGTCTGACCAGGTCAGCCACCTTTGATCTGAGCCTGGGACTCGATGAGCCTCCAGGTCATTCTCCCAGCATCCCACTGCTGTCTGCCATCACCTGCTCCCCACCCCAGAGGGCTCCATTCTCCCGGCTCACAGCCTGGACCGCTGACCTGCCAGAGCCAGGAACACCACGCAGAGAGGAGCAAGGACCCCCACAGGGAGCTCTGGTCCGGCAGCTAATGGCTCCGCCGCACACGTGGCTCCGCCAGGACAGGAACAGACCCTCACGTGGACAGTCTGCTTCTGGGAAAGGCCCTGTCCGTCTCCGATGGAAAGCGGCACTGAGTAATCGCCAGGAGGCAGGCTTCTCAGCATTAAAAGTTCAACCGACCGACCTGCAAGGGAAGGGGGTCATGAATGCAGGGACTCCCACGTTTTTCAGCTGCTCCACAGATGTTTACAAAAGCCTCCAGGAGCCAGGGCTCTATACGGGAGTTAGCCAGATGCAGAGTTAGAGGGGCCGTTGCCAACACCACCCTCACTTCCAACAGCAGCTGCAAATTCAGGGCTCGCATGCCGGCCAGCCCAGGGCAGAAGCACGCAGGGCAGAGCCGAGAGACGTGGAGCGAGGACACCAATGAGTGACCGTTGTCAACCAGGGAAGCCCCCGAGCCTGGCATCCTGAGTCTCCATTGGCCTCGGTCGTATAAGCCTGGTTGGCTGTCCATGTGACACAAAGCCCCACCTGAGACACACTGTTCTGTTGACTGACACAAACCCCCAGGCAAACCCTCTTATCGGGCAGGACATTCCCAGGGCTTGAGGATGCGCTCCCAGGAGCAAGGCCAGGCCAGACCTCTTGTGGGGAGAGGTGCAGGGCTCTGCCACACACTGGGTCAGGGAACTGTACAGGGGAACTCAACTGAAAAAGCAAGCTCCGCTCCACAGGTCCATTCATAAAGCACAGAGGAGGGTGCTGTGGGCAGATGCCATTGGTTCCTCCTGGTAAGAGCATCCCTGTTCCCCTTTGGAGAAGCCCACATGCCTGAGCCCCAGCCCCTGTGAGTCAGGAGAGGCTAAGGCCTGATCCCAGCCCGCTCCAGGTGTGGGCTCAGGACCAGCCAGAAAGCGGGCTCCTCCCCACTGTGACCCACAGTGATCGGCAGTACAGGTGACCCATGCCATGCGGGGAGGTAAGTGCTCTCGCCAGGTGCTGGCATGAGCCTCCAGGACTCCTGGGGCCACCCGTCGGCCCCCAGAGGAGAACCTTCCGAAGTGAAGGGACCCAGAGAGCAGCCGTGCCGAGGGAGGGACGGGCAGCGCCAGGGACGGCTCGAGTACCTGGACATGGCCCAGCGGGGACACAGGCTGCTGGCCCTCAGTCACAGAAGCCAGGAATCCCTTTGGGCCCAATTCTGAGTCCGGTTTCTGTCACCGCCGTCCTTTACCCGTGGCCCGTGCACTCACCCCGATTTTCCCCCAGTTTCCACGTGACTCGTGCATGTCCTGCGTGGTGTCCAGTTCAAAAGTAAACGGGTCCGAGGAGGGCTCCAAGTCGCCGTCCTCGGCCTCAATGAGGAGGGGCTCGGGCTCCGAGGACTCGCAGACCTCCAGGTACCGAGAGTGCGGGTGCAGACTCGGGGCGTTGGCATTGATGTCAGACAGGAGGAGCATCAGGGTCCCCGTCCCCGTCTGCGGCGGGTGGCCTGTGGGTTCCAGAAGGGTTGCTTATCAATTAAAGAGCCGGCAGTGCCCACAGTCCCTGGCAAAGGAGAACGCAGCCTCCAAGGGAAAGAGCTGCCCCGCAGAGCTACCGAAGCCGTTCCCTCTCCTCACGGAGGCTGGTTGGAAGCAGACTTACTATTTTCCCAACCAGCACCTGCTGATCAGTTATTCCAAACACGATGCACAGCTACGCACCCCTCAGAACTGGGGTGTGAATTCACAGATGCCCTAAATACAAGTCCTGAGGTACTTGGAAGTTGCTTTTTATTCAGCTTCACGTCCTGGCAGGTTTAAAACCTCAGCCTTGGGGGGTCACAGAGAGAAGTGTTGAAACACACTCTCAAAACCAACTCTGGGTTCACAACACAGCGGTGAAAGGTTTGCCTTTTCCCCATTTGTGCTGAGACCTCCCCGTGTTGTTTTCCCTCAGGAGCAAGGACACACTTCCCCCTGGTTTTGGGTGAGCACTTACCCTCATCAACAGCATGTGCGATGACGACATACACGCCGTTGTTCACGTGCGGGGACTCTCGGTCCAGCCGCCGCCTGGTGACAACCACTCCCGAGCGCTCGTCCACGGTGACCCAGCTTGCAGGATCGTGAGCCAGCTCATACCTCAAGGAAGGAGACGCGTGACATCTCTAAAACTGCAGCTATGTCAGAAGTCAACTCCCGTACCTCACGCCGACACCAGTCCTATCACAAGCCACGTGGGGGTTCTGAGGACCGTGACGTGGGGGCTGGGTCGGCACTCGCTGGGGATGGAGTGTGGGGTCCGCCTCAGGGAAAAGTCGATGCCTGCTAAGCAGTACCTCCGCGTCCTCCCACCCGCCCCTGCAGCCACCATCTGCTTCCTCTCTTTACGATTTGCTCCCTGACGTGGGCTGTGGCGAGCACCTCCTCTAAGGGGCATCACACAGCGTTTGTCTTTTCGTGACTGGCTTATGTCACTTACGTCGTCGTCAATTATTCACAAAATGTGGACGCTGTCTAGTGTCCATCAGGCAACAGGTGAGTGGATAAGTGGAATGTCTATCCGTGAAGTGGATACAGGGTGAGGCAAAAGCAGGTCTACAGTTGTTCATACGGAAAGTGAGACGATAATTCATAAGTAATAATCATGCAAGAATAAACTCTGTGTACTCACAACCGTAAGCCTGCTTTTGCCCACTCTGCATTGTTCAGCCTTCAAAAGAAAGGAGACCTGCCTCATGCTGCATCATGGGCAACCCGAGGGCATCGGGCACATCACATGAGCCAATCACAAAAGGGCAAGCTCGGTGGGGGTCGTCAGATTCATGGAAACAGAGTGGAGTGGTGGGGGCAGGGGCTGGGGGGGTGGGGAGAGAATGGGGGTTATTTTTAATGGGGACAGCGTTCCAGTTTTACAAGATGAGAGGAATTCTGGGATGGGTGTGGTGATGGTCATACAACACTGTGAATGTGCTCAATGCCACTGAACTGTCACTGGACAGCAGTTGAAATGGTCAACCTTATGTCACATACATTTTACCACAGTTTCTAAAAAACAACACTCTGTTGTCCACAAGCCAGAGGCCGGCCAATTCACACCCTTTGGTAAAGAGGGGGACAGAAACACAGGAGCAATTATTCTAAGACAAGAAAAGGACTATAAAAGAGTATATTCTAGCCCTGGCCAGCATGTCTCAGTGGTCAAGGGCACGTACCTGGGTTGCAGGTTTGTTCCCAGGCCCCAGTCAAGGCAAGTGCAGGAGGCAACCAGTCAATTGTGTCTCACATCGATGTTTCCCACCCCAGCATCGCACCAGAGAAACTGGTTTTCCGACAGGACTGTTCCCAGCTGCGTGGCTGTTCTGCTTCAACAGCCTCCTTTCTCCTTCCTCTTCTCACCTTATCTGGCTGCCGCTTCCGTCTGGGTCTGTAGCGTTAAACCTTCCCAAGCGCGTCCCGGGCCTGGCGCCTTCGACCTCGCTAACGACGAAGCTCCTGGGGTGGAAGGCTGGCGGGTCGTTGGCGTCTGTCACCTGCACGAGCACCATGGCGCTGACTGCAGTCTTCCTCCTGGGCTTCTGCAGCTCGCCGGCCTCGCAGGGGACCAGCAGCTCCTCGTTTTCCACGGCAATGACCAGGCTGCACGCGGGATGCGTTTCGTAATCCAAAGCCTGCAGCCGGCAGAGAGGGTCCCGTTAGCTAGCACCTGCTGCTCCTCACTCAGCCAGGGGCCCTGGGGAGCTCTGGCTCTGCACGCCACTTACTAGTTACCTTGTCTTTGATAGTGATCAAGACAGTCGTCAGCTCACTGTCAGATCATTTATGCAGTTCCTCCCCCGCCCCATGCTGGTTGGAAAGAGCCACCATCCGTCAGTGGGTAATGAAAAATACAACAAAAACTGTAACCTAATGAAACATTAATGTGACAAGCCTGGTGCAAAATCAATCAGCAGGCCTGGAGGGAATATGCATATTAATGACCATAGTTATTCAGGGTACAAGGTGGTCAGTGACTTAAAGGACTGAGAGCCTGGGGTAAGTAGGCAGTCCAGCCCGGGCGTGTGGTGTCTCACCTGGGAGCCTGTCACACTGACAGCAGGAGGTCAGGCTCTAGCCCCAACCCCACCCAGCCTGACCCCCGGGGGGCTCACCTGCCCTGTGCCAGAGGCACTGGTCACGCTGGGGTCCAGCTGAGAGCGATTCAGACTAAAGGCCTGGAGTCAGACTGCTCCAGCAGGACCCTCCTCTAGCTGTGTGACTTCCCAAGAACAGCCCAACCTCTCTGGGCTCTGGTGTCCTTGTCAGTAGAGACAATGACACTTCACTGCAGGGCCAGCTCTCTGTTAGGCACAGCAGGCCGCGTGGCAGCGCCTCCGACGCTCTCAGGGGCTTGAGGAAATGTTCTTATTCATTTAGACTCAGAAGGAAACACATGAACTCAGGGCTCGAGAAAATGTTTCAGATATTTTTACCAGAAAGAAAACATATAAGGCCTGTGTAAGTCTATTAAATTTTGCCTAAAAATTTTAAATGTCAAAGTCTTAAAGTTTTATCAAAAATAACTTTTAATATGGATATTAATTTGGCAGGAGGAGCCGGGAAGGCAAAGGCCCACTTCAGAAGGCCTGGGCCAGCCGGGCCCCTCGAAGGGTGCCTCAAGGGCTCCAGACACTGCAAGGTCCTGAGACCAGCTCCCGCTCAGCACACTTTGGCCCCCGGCCCGTGTGTGTTCTGTGCAGCTTTACCTTGATAACATTTAGTATCCCTTCGTTGGTCTCAGGGTCAGTCGAAATGTCAAAATGTCCCTCTTCGTTGCCATTGGATATGTTGAACTTTGCCCTCCAAGCTGACGTGAATGGCGAGTCATCGTCCTGGACCGGGAGACGCAGCACGTCCGGGCTGACTCGGCCTTCGGGAACCTGAATCTTGTACTGAGAGAGGCAGTCACCATTCCATGTCACGGAGGTGAAGAAACACAATTGAAAAAGAAAGCAGGAAAGGAGATGTCAGCCCTCACACTACAGTCTGGATGTTTCTCTTGCTGTTGAACTTAACCTCAAGGGATTTGAAACTGCCTGATGCAGCCAAAGAGCGTGGATAACAAGCAGCTCGCCCTCCTCCTGTGCCTGGTCCTCCTTCCGATGCAGCGAAGGCGCTTTGCAAGTGCACACTCTTCAGCCCAGCGCACGCACCACTTGTCTAAGAATTTTTAAAATGACAACACATCCCAGTTTATGCTGCCCCCAAATCCTGGCTCTCTCCTAAAACAGAACTCCTTGGTTAAGTAGGTCCTTTCTAACGCAGACCTTGGAGTAATTGCTATTTAACACTTCCGGGACAAGAAACTGCTGCAGGCGAGCCCACCCCAATGCCAGGGTTTGTTGCTGCAGCCTTACTTTTGAAAGCACAGCTTCCACCAAGCCAGAGAAGAACTTGGAAGCAAGGCTCACACGTGAGCAATATGATTTTTCCGTTTTTCTGTACTATTTGGTGAGGTGCTTTCATTAAAAACATGTCAGCCCTAGTTCATACAATTTTTAAAAATTTTTAAGTGGCATGTTTTTAAAGTTAATTTGTAGCATTTTTTCTGTACCAGATTCTGTTTTAGGTGCCCTGAGCAAGATGAACAAAAACCCCATCCCCAGGGAACGGATGATTAGGGGAGGGGGGTTCCTTGGGGGTGCAGGTGGGGGCTGGGAAAGAGGCCAGAAGAAAAATAGAGATACAATGGACATTTTCCTTTAAAAATTCATATGGAAGAGTAAGAAATGGGGATGAAAGGCAAGCAGATGCCGGTAGTTATCACTTCTCTCCTGGCGTCCCGTCTGCCGTGGTGCGGCATTTCCACAGGGGCCAGCCTGGGGACTGTGTCGCATGTGACATTCTACAGGGAGCACCAGTGATAAACCAGGTGACTGAGGCCGGGCTTAGCACACCTGCCCGTCTTCCTTCTACAGCCTGAACACGTGGGGAAAGCCCAGGTTTAGACTTCTCACCGGGGCAGTTCTCCCCTCCAGGGGACAGGTGACAATATCTGCAGACATTTTTGGTTCCCATGACTTGGGGGGGACTGCTGGCATCTAGTGGGTAGAGGGCAGGGTTGCTGCTAAACATCCCACAATACACTGGGCAGCCTCCTCCCCCCAATGAAAACTTCCCACCTCCAAATGTCAATAGTGTGGAGCTTGGGAAACTCTGGGGTACAGTGAGTGTGGCGTCTCTAACCTCGCTGGAGGCCTCGGTGTCTGCATGTGTGGAGCAGAAATCACGGGTAGTTCCAGCAATTAAGAATGAAATTATGCACGAAAAAGTTCTGAGCAGTTTCTCACACAAAGTAGTAAAACATGCCAGCTCATTTGACTAAATCAAACGAGTCTCTAATCACGTGGTCATTTCTCGACTCTAGTTTCCGTTACTTTGGAGAACTACAGGATGCAGGGTGATATGGGGACTCCCTCAGGGACTGAGCCTAGGACTCGGGCCGTCATGTTGGGACTGGGACCGGGGGCAGCCGGGTCTTACATTCTCCTGGATGAACGTGGGCCTGTGGTTGTTGCCTTCCTGCACGCTGATGTGAACCGTGGCCGTGGCCGACAGCGGTGGCTCCCCGCAGTCCCTCGCTCTGATTAGTAGAGTAAACCGAGGAGCAGTCTATATGGGGAGGAAAGGGAAGTCAAGCTCCGATGCGGGAAAGGGGATGGATGTCAATAAAGGAACATCCCATTTTAGAATTTCAGTAGCAAGCCAGCCTGAGGGTTTCCCAGTGCCACATCAATCCTGTGCCCAGGGTCAGAGACACAGGCATTTCATTGTTTTAAAATAAAATCCACATAACCTCATAATCTAAGCATCCCAAGAGTCGGATTTCTCCACTATCACGGTCGATCTCGAAGCCACTTTCCTTCAGTAATGGCTTTTGTGAAACGAGGAAGTAAAGGACTCGAGAATTTGGAGTATTTTCTTCATCCAAATCAACCGTTAACAGCTGAAGAACAGGCTGACCTGGAAGAATTTTTAAATTGTTACTATTGGCCAAAGGCAGCCTATCGGAACGGTAGGAAGGTGACACTTTGCTGACTGGCATTGGGGCATGCACCAGAATAGCTGAAATATTTGCATATAAAATCAAACTGTAGGAGGAGCAGACAAAACAAAAAGGGGTATTCACATCATCATATGACCATGATTGCAAATGCAGAAGACTTAAAGGGCAGAATTGATAGATAGGCTTTTAACTGCATGGATGCAAAAGCTTCAGACAAAATTTAAAAAGAATGATAAACCAGAAGGACATATTTGAAATATACATGGAAGACATATACATTCTTTTTTAAAAAAAAATTTTTTTTATTGATTCCAGAGAGGAAGGGAGAGAAAGAGAGAGAAAGAAACATCAAAGATCAGAGAAAATCATTGATTGGCTGCCTCCTGCATGCCCCACACTAGGGATCGAGCCCACAACCCGGGCATGTGCCCTGACCAGGAATCGAATCTCAAATCCTGACCTCCTGGTTCATAGATCAATGCTCAACCACTGAACCATGCCAGCTGGGCGACATAGACATTCTTAAAACAGAATGAGGAGGTTAAAATCAAGAAGAAAAATGAGAAACACACTAATGGAAATGGACAAAGAAAGGAACAAGCAAGGGGAAGAAGAAATGGAAAGAGCCAAGAAGCTTACAAAGCATGCAAGCACCTAATGTGAACCATCCACTCCCACAGATGGTGTGGAGAAGTAAATTGGAACACAAACTGTGGGTGCATTTCCCACCACGTGAGAAATTACGGTGACATTCAGGAACTCACTGCCCAGCTCTGTCTTTCTCCCTCGTTGCATTTGGCTTTATTTTAGACTAGTGTCCCGGAGCACAGATTCATGCACATTAAAAGGAAATTAATTAGAAGAAATATTTTAGTATCGCTATGCACCCTTTCTCTATGATAGAAGTGTCAACGAAATTCACAATCAACAATGACAGATCGAAACATGCATGCGATTGGCACCAGCGAGAGTTTTATATGTTTCGCGAATGTGCAAGTCAACTTAGCCTTTTATAGATATAGAATAAATTTGCTTAATTAGACCTGCTTTCTGATTTAGCTATACTTTTTCCAGCCCAGTTAAGCACCCCAACTTCTCTTTCAGGTAATTGTCAGCAACACAGCAGTAAATATCAACACGAAGCAGATTATTATTATAGGTCACCCAGGGAGAACAAAGGGTAAAATATTTAACTGCAGCAGTGTTTGACTACATTCTGTGCAGTGAGAAAACCTGAAGTCATTTTCAGTGGCCACCATTTCTTACTTCTTTTCAGTTGGGTCAAGTTTCTAAACTTTCTAAATCTCCATTTTTGAAAAGAAACTTAGGATTCCACTGAGTCTCCTATCTACTTACTCCAGGACTTTTGTGAGGATCAAATGAGATGAGGCATGGGAAAACACTTCACAAACATTTGGTTAAAGTGTAAAATGTTTGCACCTGGCTATAAAGCAAGTTGTGCTCCTGGGCTGAAGAAACTCCAAGGAGGCTAATCGCTAGGGAGAGGAAGCTGGGTGTTGCTACATGACATCATTACCTGGTACCCACAGTGACCATTTCTGGGCTGGGCTAGGCTGTGGGCCACATTTTGCGTCATGGAGTCTTGGCAGCATTGGCTGCGATTTGGTTGGGTGTCACTCCGGGATGGTGGCGGGGAAGCCAAGTATTGGTTTGTTGGTGCCAGGCCATGGTGCCGTTTATTTTTAAATGGCCAGTGTGCATCATAGCAGCTCCTGTGTTGAGCATCTGCCCCCTGGTCATCAGTGAACATCATAGCTACTGGTTGGATGGACACTTAGCCTTTTATATATATTCTAGAATCCCAGTACACAAATTCG
Organism: Myotis lucifugus; assembly: GCF_000147115.1. Classification (NCBI taxonomy): domain Eukaryota; kingdom Metazoa; phylum Chordata; class Mammalia; order Chiroptera; family Vespertilionidae; genus Myotis; species Myotis lucifugus. Next base: position 232,082 of record NW_005871566.1, on the reverse strand, counting down.
TGTACAGGTGGGGTCCCTCAGGGTGGCCTGGGGAGATCAGGCCCCAGCTCATGCCCCAGCTTTGCAGCCCCAGCTCGCGCCCCCAGGCTTGCAGCTCCACAACCCCGCCTTGCACCTCACCTTGGCCTGGTGCTGTCCCCTCACCTGCTCCACCATCCTGCCTGCAGGGCAATCTATTGGGGCCAGGCCCTCTATCCGGCTCCCTCAGTGCCAGGCGGTGGCCCTGCCGCTACCACTGGTCGCCATCTGCAGGGCAATCAGTGGGGCAATTGGGCCCCACTCACACCGGCCTTGGCCTGGCACTGCCCACTCACCTGCTCCACCATCCCACCGTGGTCCCACTCTCCTCAGGGCCCATCGGTGCCAGCAGCACCTCCACTGCTGCCTGCTGCCAGCGCCGCTTTGCCAACACCTGCCATGATCTGTGCCACCCCTTGGTGGTCAGCATATGTCATAGCGAGCAGTTGAACTCCCAGTCTCCAAACTCCAAGTTTCCGGGCCGAATGACCGCCCGAGGGGGCAATTGCATATTAAACTTTTATTATATAGGATATTCATATTTACATATTGACTCTTCCAGAGGACTCAACATTGCATTGCCAACAAAAACAGGCTGCAGACCTGAAGCATTCGCTCTGATCCAGAGCCTGGGCCCTCTGGATGTGGCCAGTGAACTGCCTCCCTGCAGACAACTGCGAGCAAGTGCCCCAAGTGTCGGCAGGAGAACCTTCAGGGGACAGGAAGGGCAGCCCACAGCCCAGCACACACACCTGCTGCGTGGCTCTCTCTCACACTGACATTGAATTCATTCTCGGGGAACTGGGGCGCATGGTCATTCACATCAGTGATCCTGATGTTGAAGATCAAGGAGTTGTCCACGTACTCTCCTGTCAAACGGTTCACAACATCGAAGTAAACCTGGGAAGCAGAGAACCTTGTTAATGTGGAAGAACCTCTGGCTTGGTGACGCTAATCACATTACCGCCAGAATCACAATGGAGAAAGGAGACATCAGGGATAATTCCTGCATGTGGAAAGGGCTTTAGCCTTGTGTTGTAGCTGGAAGATTGCCATCCTCGGAGAAACAAACCATAGTGCATTGAGGTGGTGGATTGGCATATGGCTATTTAAAATTACACATGCAAGGTCTATGCTCTTAGACACAAATGAGCAAGAAGAAACATCCTATGTGCCAAACAAATATAACATCACTTCTATGCAGAGATCATAAGTGGGTCAAGATAACTGTTGGGATGAAGATCAACAGAAAGTTATTTTGAGGAATATGAAAGGATGGATTTTTTTTTTTAGTGTATTTGCATCCTATGAAATTGAGCATGTTTTGATATGAATAGATAGGATTCCTGCACAGAAAAAAAAAAAAACATCTTTTCCCTTTTCAACTCCATCTTAAATCTTACAGAAGTTCTAACTTGGTGTCACTGCTTCTCATAGGTTCATAGAATTAACAAGAAGTTAGCCCCCCCATCCCACACCCAGACCCTGCCACCTCCCAAACACAACTGGGAAGTGTTGAGGCTGGTTCTGGTGACTCCTTCACTGTCCAGTGCCACGAGAAAGGTCTTTTTGCTACTGCATTGGGCTTACTTAGTGTTTAATAGCACCTGTCATTGTGGACAGAGAATGATCAGCATTCTTCCACCGAGGCAGGTGGTTGAGCCCAAACGCTCAGTTTGTATAGTGCTCCCGTGACACTTGGCTCTCCCACTTTTTTTTAATCTTTATTGTTGAGAGTATTATAGATGTCCCTCCCCTTCTTCCCCTCATTGCCCCCATCACCTGGATCCTGCCCCACCCAAGGCTTTCACCACCCTATTATCTATGTCCATAGGTTATGCATATATACATATGAGTTATTTGGTGGATCTTTTCCCACCACCTATCCCCACTTCCCTCTGAGATTCTTCAGTCTGTTCATGTTTCCATGCTTCTGGTTCTCTATTTTATTCATCAGTTTATTTTGTTCATTAGATTCCTTGTTCATTTATTTTAATTTTTAGCTTCAGTTGTGGATACGTATTTATTGCCTTCTTCTTTTTTTCTTCTTCTGCTTAAAGAAGACCCTTTAACATTTCTTGTAATACTGGTTTGGTGGTGATGAACTCCTTTAGATGTTTCTTGTCTGTGAAGCTCTTTATCTGACCTGAATAATCGTGGTTATAGGTCCTTGCTTTTCTCATCACTTTGAATATTTCTTGCCACTCCCTTCTGACCTGTAAAGTTCCTGCTGAGCAATCAACTGACAGTCATATGGGTGCTCCCTTATAGGTAACCTTTGTCATTTTAATTATGATGTGTTTTGGTGTGGACCTCTTTTGGTTCCTGTTGTTTGAGACTCTCTGAGCTTCCTGGACTTGTATGTCTATTTCTTTCACCAGGAAAGGGAAGCTTTCTGTCATTATTTTTTTTTCAAATAGATTTTAAACTTCTTGCTCCCTCTCTTCTCCTTCCAGCACCTCTGTGATAGGTATGTTGGTACACTTGAAGTCCCCCATTGTCTTAATTTTCTTTCTTTTTTTTAATTCTTTTTTATTTTTGCTGTTCTGATTTGGTGTTTTTTGCTTCCTCATATTCCAAATCGCTGATATGATTCTTGGCATCCTCTACTCTACTATTGATTCCTTGTAAATTATTCTTCATTTCAGTTAGTGTGTGCTTCCTTTCTGACTGGTCCTTCTCTATGTCATTGATGTTCTAAATTCCTTGCAGTTGTCACTAAGTTCCTTGATCATCCTCATAACTGTTTTGAACTCTATATTGGTAGTTTGCTTGCTTCCTTTTCATTTAGTTTTTTCTGCAGATTTCTTCTGTTCTTTCATTTGTGACATTTCTTTGTCTCTGCATTTTGGCCATTTCACTGTGTTTGTTTCTATGTATTAGGTAGAGCTGCTATGTCTCCTGGAATTGATAGAGTGGCCTTATGTAGTAGGTGTCCTGTAGGGCCCAGTGGCTCAGCTCCCCAGTCACCTGAGCTGGGCATTCTAAGGGCACCCCTGTGTGGCCTGTTGTAGTTGAGCCTTGCTTGCTGTTGGCATCACTTGGAAGGATTGACCCCCAGGCCAATCAGATATGTGGACAACCTGTGAGTACAGCTTAGCTGTTATGCAGGAGTTGCCCCTGAGGTGCAGGACTTGCTTCAGTGGGGCTTTGGTGCTCACAGAGTCTGGTCCTTGAGTGTGTCACTCCTAGATGTGGCAGGGTTGTAATATGGCATGGTCTAAAGCTGATCACCAGGTCCCCTGGCTCTGAGGCCCCTCAGGAGTTGCAAAATCAGCTACTTCCTGTGCTCTGCCTGGGGCCACCTAGCACAAGCTACAGAGTGATCTGCAGATGGCTGCTATTTGTGTTGGGCTTGGCCGTGCCCAGGAGAGGCCAAACTGTGGACCAAGACAGGCTGTTGCTAGTGCTGGGCCTGGGGCCTTCTCTTGAGAGGTACAGGGCATTCTGAGGCCAGCTGCTGCTTGTTTGAGAGATTTTAGAAAAGTCTGAAGCCTGAGCCTGGACTGGCTATTCATATGGAAAGACCACTGCACACAGCTTGAGTGGGGCTGCAAATTGGGTGGTGCAGGGCTTCAGGAAGTTACCAGGGTGGGGAACACACTGTGGGCCAGCTTGATGGAAACTCAGACATGGTGCCCGCCAGTCAGCACTGTGGTGTGGAAGGTCTCAGCATAGGAACAGTGACCTCTGCCAGCATTTTTGTCTGGGAGAAAGCTGCCTCTTAGTTCTTTGCTCTTATGCCAGACAATTTAGTTCCTCCCCATATATCCCTGGTTCCTTTCAAGCTGCTGGAGCTCAGAGGGAGTGAGTCCAAGTAAGTCTCTGTGCTGGCCCTTTAAGAGGAACAACTGGGACTTCAGTAGCCTCTGTGTCACTCAGCCACAATTCCCACCTGAAGTTACAGGAATTCTCTTCCTGGCACTGAATCCCTGGGCGGAGGGGCCTGGTATGGGGCTGGGACCCCGTGCTCCTCACGTAAACCTTTGCAGACAAGATATCCCTCCCAAAGAAAACAACATAGGTGGGTGTTGGGCAAGGCTGTTCTGCACCTTTGTCCTTCCTACCAGTCTCATTATGCTTTCTTCTTTAATTCTCTAGTTGTAGGATTTCCGTTAAGCCAAATTTCAGGCGGTTCTGAATGATGGTTGTTCTGTGCTTTAGTTGTAATTTTTATGTGGTTGTGGGAATGTGTGAGTACTGCGTTTATGGATGCTGCCACCTTGACCGGAAGTCTCTCAGCTGTCCCACTTCTGAAGGTTGGCATCTTCCTTGTCAGCCACGTCACCTCTTCTAACCCCAGTGTGTTCATGTCCTATGACTGCTGGAACAACGGACTACAAACTGCGTGGCTTACAACAAAAACTCCATCTTTCACAGAACCGAGTTGAGGTGTGGGCAGGGCTGGTTCCTGCTGGAGGCTCTGAGGGAGAATCTGTCTCCCGGTTTGTGGTGGTTGCCAGCAGTCCTTGGTCTACAGATGCATCACTGCAGTCTCTGTGCCAAGCTTTACATGGCCTTTCCCCGTGTCGTTCTCTGAGTCCAAATCTCCCTCCTCTCATGAGGATGCCAGTCACTGGGTTAGGACCTACACACAACAGTAACCCAGAATGACCTCGCCTTTATTTGTTTACATCTATGAAGAATCTATATCTAAGTAAGCTCACATTTACAGTACCAGGGGTCAGGACCTGAACCCATCTTTTTGGAAGACACAGTTCAACCCACAACACCCTGGAAGGCAGAGCCTACATTTTTCTGTGTGCATTTATTCATCCAACATGATTAATTGAGGACCTACTATGTACAGGGCCCTCTTCTTGATGCTGGGGTCATGGCAATGAACAAGACAGGGTCTCACCGCTCTTAGAACCTACATTCTAATGGAGATTGACCTTCAAAAGGCACTCAAACACAGAAGTACACATTCATGGAATGCAGAGAATTGGGGAGAAAAACCAGAGTAATGTGACAGAGAGCCATGGGGGGGGGGGGGGGGGGGGCGGGCACACCTCAGAGATCTCACCTGTATCTTCCTTCCTGCAGGTTTGCAGTCAAATAAGAGGACTGACTAGCCAACTGTTGCAGACATCCCTGTGAAAGGACACCTGTGAGCAGTGCTTTGGGGATGGGTAAGTGGGTTTGATGAAGCCGGGAAGGTGCAAGCACAGGGCCTGGAAATCTCGATGGGAAGAACCATGGGGATGTCTTCCGTGTCCCCACATTTTTTCTTTCTGACATAAATGGTGCCTGGGACCCATCTACGACATGCCAGGCTTTTCCATCTGTACCTCAAGTTTCAGAAAACAACCCTTAAGACTTCACTGAAGATGTTAAAAGCAAACAACACCCAGAAAAGAAAAACCACAGGCACTAAATGTTTGCTCTGCCCTTGCACAGGTCATTGTGATTGTCATGTTCTAGGTCTTCTGTCCTCAGCGTCTAGACACATCTCCTGGAGAGAGCCTACTGGCCCAGCATCTGCATTTAACCAACCCCCTGGGTGATCTGCACTCATTAAAGACCAGAACGCACCATCCCAGGGTCCCCCGTGACCTCTGTTTTCCTTCTCTTACCAGACTCTGCAGGTTCTGTGGATGGGACAGGGTTTGTATGGAGTCGTCTTTGCATGTCTTTCAGAATTTGGGGATACTTTCTGCCTCTTTATAAGTTAGAGATGCAGAACCTGTCAGTGAGTTAAGGGAATATATTTTCTTATGTATATAAAAATGTTGAGGTCACTGAACAAAAGCTACTTACATCCCTTCTCTCTGATGTTAACACCTTCCCACCCCGAAGGAGTTAATGTATAGCCGGTCAGGTAGAGGACCTGGATTCCCACTAAGAAACTGTCGCCGGGTGTGCAGCTGCTCACTCATCAGTTATTAGGCAACCCAGGGGTCTGTCTATACCTCTCTCCATATATTTCAACTGTGACTCTTCAGAGGATAAATTTGCTCATTTAATGCTGTGAAATCCTGATCTGTGGGGATACTGGTCAGTAAAAGGCAGAAGGGTAGCAGTTCACATAGACACAGAAATCGTTACAAAGCCAATGTCCAGACTAAAGATTACAACATTCACCTCTGGGTCCCATGCACACTTTTAAAGCTCTCCGAGATGCATAATAACACATCCACCTCCCATAACCTGACACACAGCTCAGATAATGCTACCACGTACACAATTCCAGCCAGAGATTTACAGTATCGAATTCTAGGTACCGTAAAAGATGGCGTCGTCTCTCGGTCAACAGGGCGGTGAACATAGACTTTTCCATTCTCGTGATCTTCTATAGAAAACAAGCCAATCTCCGGATATCTATCCACACCTGGTCCACTGATTAAATACATCAGTGCCATGTTAACTGACATATTGTTGAACAGCTGGAAGGAGGAAAAATTAAGAAAAACAGAATGAGCATAAACCACTTTGCATGTCATTTACCAAGGCCGAGACTCAGAGGCATCAGTGAAGAACCATACCCAGCAAGAGTGCATGGGAGGGCTTGTCCTAAAGAAATAAGCGGGTCAGCAAAGGTGCAGGAGCAAGGAACAAGTTGACTGTTAATAGTGAGAAGTCACAAGCAACATCAATGTGCAACCACATGGAAAGAATGCTGTGGCCTGGACGTCCATGCTCCTCCCCAGAAATGGGCGTGGCCCAGGGTTAGGCAGAAGCTGCATTCGGAAGAGCAAGCAGAGTGTGACCCATTCTGCTAACACAGATTCCCATGGTGAAATTGTAGGGAAGTACCTGAAAGCATGCATACCCGTTTGTGAATTTCGGTTGTCCGACCAGGGAAAGACAAGTAATAGCCACACAGCTGACAGTTAGGAGAGCTCAGAGTGAGCCCGCGCACTGCATGCCTCACTCGTCCTGACCTACTGTAGAACAGCCCTTAACGGAAGCAGGTCATTGATGAGGAAGCAACGAGGGTCCCTAATAGAGGGAGCACGTGGAACGTCTGGAACATGTGCTCCAACCCCTGGGAGTCTACACTTTTAACCATTGGGCCTTGAAAACTCCCTGTAGGCCTTGAAAACGTCCTGTAGGGTTTTTATAGTAGGCATATGCTGTTTTTATAAACATTGTGAAAATGAGTTATTCTTAATTATTTTCTAGGAATCAGGCACAGTGGACTCAAGCACGCTGTGTAACTCAGAAGCCCATCACAGCCAGGAAGGTGGTGGAATGCACAGCCCGGGCCATGTGTAAGAATTCTGGCATTCTGACAGCACTGGATGTCTTCTTTGGTGCCTCAGTTGATCCTCAACCTCAGAGTGAGGGAGACAGTAGGGAGTGGTGGGGACTGTGGCATTCTGAGTACCTCAAACCCCATCTAATTGTTGCCATGTGAGAATGGCTCCATGTGGTCAGGTTTTACAATTTTTAAAAAGCTTCTAGAAGACAGAACTTTTAATACAGCCTCCCTATTTTTTCTAATGTTTTTATTGTGCTAAAATAACAACATAAATTTACTCTCTTAACTGTTTTTCAGTGCGCAGTTCAGTGATGTTAAGTACATTCATGTCATTGTGCTGCCGTCAGCACCATCATCTCCAGAACATTTTCATCTTGCAAAAGTGACTGTCCCAATTAAACACTCACCTGTGACACCCTCCCACCACCCCTGGCACCCACAGTTCTACTTTCCTTTTTTATTTTAATCTCACTTTTACCCCCTCCCCTCCCCCCGCCCCAGCTTCTGGTAACCACAATCTCCTTATTTTTAAACTAGTGGCCTGGTGCATGAAATTCATGAACATTAAAAGGGAATTAATTAGAGAAAATACTTTATATTGCTATTTGCCCTTTTCTTTATAATAGAAGTGTCAGAGATGAAAGAAAATTA